>NC_137791.1:102976830-103171312 GCF_963383645.1 Muscardinus avellanarius | reverse complement strand
GGTTGTGATAGCTTTTGACAGACTGGTTGGATGCATTTCATTACTTGTGCCATATTCGTTAGCTTTCATTTTATGGTCACTTTTTGTGGATTGATGTGTTTTTATCAGGCTTAACCATAACAAATGGCTGATGTCTGATCATTTGTGACAATGATGTCAATACTATATTGTTCAACCTTATGTTCAATAACAAAGCACCTCTGCAGGAGGGGAGACTGTGACCAGATTGTAAACTATAGGTATCCCAGAGTCAGGCTTCAGAATTCTGTCTACTAAATTCTCCTTATATCAACATCTAAGGTAGGCAGTACCTGTAGATAAGATGTGGGTAAAGGTCAGGGAGGCCAGTTATCTAACTGTTCCTTGGTACTAAATCTTGAGAATTCTTTTCCATAGAGGAGGCCCAAGCTTTGGAAAAGAACTTATGGTTTGGTCTTTCATTCTGCAAATATTTATAAGATATGAGTCCAAATCCAAGCTAGGTACCAGTTATATACAGTGTTAAATAGATGTCTCTGTTTTTGTGGAGA
Organism: Muscardinus avellanarius; assembly: GCF_963383645.1. NCBI lineage: Eukaryota > Metazoa > Chordata > Mammalia > Rodentia > Gliridae > Muscardinus > Muscardinus avellanarius. The sequence goes on along the minus strand of NC_137791.1, from coordinate 103,170,782 downwards.
TTATGTTATGCTAGGTATAAGGTGGTGGAGGAACAGGTAAATAAAAATGTACTCAATTATAGATTGAAAGCTGCAATAAAGTTAACTAATAGAATCTGGGATTGGAAGCAATTAGAAAAACAGATTAGTCAATTTGATGATGAGAGAAGGTTTGTTTGCAGACCCGAGACTTGAAGTTAAGATTTGAAGCTTTATAACAAGATCACTATAAACAAAGAGATCTTGGGAATTGGGCATTCTGAAAGTAGAGATTTTTATACATTCAAGCTTTTGTTGTTGTGCTAAGGTGGGAATGGGTTGCACATATTCTAGGAGCTGAAAGGAAACCGAGAAGAGATGAAGCTGTGAGGTAGGGCTGGAGAGTAAGGCAGGGCTGTTCCACATGGGGTCCTGTAGACTGTTGTAAGGAGATTGGTGTCTGATATAAGTAGGAAGCAAAGGTACTCAGGGTTTTTAACCAGGAGAGTGACAAGTAAAGCAATCATGTGTGACTTTGTATACGATTCTGCTGACCCTGCATGGAGAGAGAAGAGATGGGAGGTAAGCAAGAATGAAACAGGGGGATAGTGAACCCTGGCCAGATGGCCTTAGTAGTGGAGGTGATAAGAAGTAGGTGCATTGCAAGTAAACATTGCAGGTTCATCAACGGGACATTCTCATGGGCTGTGATGAAAAATGAGGAGCGAAGGTTAACTGCTGGAATGTGGATGCCAGTGAGTGGGTACTGGGTGGTGCCCTGACAGCTTACTAATTCTGGGCTTTAGCTTTAAGAGCCCAAATTGTTTCCAGGAGAAGATTTATATTATGGGTCTTAGAGGCTGCCTCATTTATGTGTTCTAATAAAATTCTTTGGCTTTTACTCTCACACCTCATAATTTCTTAACTGCTTAATTTTATATTTTTGAATATTTTTCCACTTTATCTTATTTTAAAATGTTTCTGGGGCTCTCTTTATCTTAATTTTTGTACTCTGTTATGGCTTTGGTTATAATGCCTTATTTTGCTAATATCTTTTTCCCAGTTTTTATTTTCTCAGTTATACTTATTTTTATTGAATATATTAATTTTTTCTTATATTCTTGGAATCTACTCTTAAATTTTAGAATATATTGCTTCAAATATATTTTCATTGCTTTTACTTTATTCTTTGCTTTAGTCTTTAGTATGTTATCTTCTATCTATGATCATACTTTATCTTATTAAAGGGCTGGTAAGGCCAGTAATCATTATGTGGAGACCTTTTCTCTTAGCCCATCTTCCAAGCAAAGGGATAGTATTTTTACTCTCTGGGTGACTTGCTTACTTTCTTTCTTTTTTTTTTTTATTGGTGCACTGTATTCATACATCATAGTAGGATACATATTTTTGTAGACATACATGCACACTTTTCCCAGTCAGCCCCCACCCAATCCCCACCCAATTCTCTCCCTATCCCTCCCTCCCATGCTTGGCTTAGTAGTTGACATCTAGTATTATGGCAATTTATCTAAAATTAAAAATGATAATCTCACATAACAGTTTCATTTGTCTGATACCAAGCTTTTGATGACTTAAAGATAACATTTCAATATTTCTTTTTGCTTTCTTTCTTACCAGAGAATATTTTTTTCTATTTTTTAGGTGAAACTATCATATATTTATATATTTATTTTTCAGAAAAAAATCTATCCTAATATGGAATATGGACTCTAGGTACCCAAAACAATCTTGAAAAAGAACAAAGCTAGAAGATATATATTTTCTGATTTCAAACCATATAAAGCTACAATAATTGAAACAGTGTAGTACTATTCTAAAGGCAGATATATAAACCATTGGAGTTAAATAAAAGCCTAGAGCTAAATTCTTCCCTATATTGTCAAGTTATTTTTGACAAGATTTCCATGAACATTTGGTGGTGAAAATGATAATCTTTTAACTAAATATTGTTAAAAAATAATAATTACATGGAAAAGAATAAAATTGGACCCTTACCTAATCCCATATACTAATATTAACTCAAAATAGATAATAGACCTAAATACAAATCTTAAGACTATAAACTTTTAGGAGAAAATCTGGGTCATAAAACCTCACAACATTGAAATTGACAGTGATTTCTTGGTTATGATTTCAATGACACAGGCAACAGAGGAGTATACAGACTCCCTAAAAAATAAAAAAATAAAAAAATTGTATAGCCAAAGACAATGTAAACAGAGTTAACAGTTACTAATAGAATGGGATAAAATATTTCCAATTGCTATATCTGAAGGTATATTAATATTCCAACTAGAAATCCTAAAAATTAACAACAATAAAGGCAAACAATACCATTTAGAGATAGGTAAAAGACTAACATAAATAATGAATCTCCACAGATAACCAATCTTAATTGTCTGTTGGATGGAAACTCTTGTTTCTCTGGTTCTGGTGTGTGTTACCTATTTCTTCTTTGTAGTTAATCTCTTTGAGTATTTTCTCTAGTGCTGGTTTTGAAGACATAAATTCCTTCAGTTTCTGTTTGTCATGGAAGCTTCTTATTTCCCCATCTAATTTGATAGAAAGTTTTGCTGGGTAGGAAATTTTTTGCTGGAAGTTGTTTTCTTTCAGAGTTTGGAATATGTTACTCCAAGCCCTTCTGGCTCTCATGACTTGGTTTGGGAAGTCTGGAGTGATTCTAATTGGTTTGCCTCTGAATGTCACTTGGCCCTTTGTTTTTGTTGCCTTTAAGATTCTCTGCTTGGCTTCCACATTGGTCATTTTGACAATTATGTGGCGTGGGGATCCTCTTCTCCGATCCTGTCTAAAGGGAGTTCTATAAGTTTCCTGGACCTTTGTATCAACCTCTTGCTCTATGTTTGGAAAATTTTCTGCTATTACTTCTTTGAAGAGATTGTTGATCCCTTTGGTTTCACTTTCTTTTCCCTCCTCTATTCCAATTATTCTTAGGTTAGCTCTCTTAAAATGGGCCCATATTTCTTCAATATCAGATTCCTGCTGTCGGATATTTTTTTCTAGATTAGAAACTATGAGTTCATTTTTGGATTGCTCATCTTCTAAGAGCGAGATTCTGTTCTCCATGTGTTCTAATTGGTTGTTTGTGCTTTGAATTGAGGCCTTTACTTCATTAATTGCATCCTTTATCTCTTTTTGGCTCTCTCTGAGTTCTTTTCGAAGTACCTCTATTATTTCTACAGTTATTTTCCTGATTTGATCTTCTAGAAATCTCTGATTTTCTGTTTTATCGGGTTCTGATGTTGTGGGGTTGTGGGCATTCGTTGCTCCATTGTTATTCCTCTTTCCCATGATTTCCGATGTTTGTGCCTTCTCTGGGTTCTTCCCTTGGGTCACTATGACTTCCCTTAAGGTGTTCTGGATCTCGAGTCAGTAGTATCTCGGACCCCACTACTCCTTTACTGGGTTTTATCACAGAGTCTCCGACCCAGAGAGTCGATAGAGGCTGCTTTAGACTGTGGGGGGGGGGGGTGCCAGGTTGCATGTTCTCCTATGGTGTGATATCTCTGCCACCGCCCCTCCCCCACTGGGTCAAGTCCCAGGGAGTACAGTACTGGGATTTCTCCTCTGTGGCCCGCAATTTGACTCACTGTTCTTGAGTACGCAGATGTAGCTGTACTGGCCTCGCTGAATTCGCTGCTGCTGCCGCCGGTGGCAATATGGCGCCACTGCTACGCCCTCGGCTATGGGGCTGGCGTTTTTCTTCTTGATTTTGATTTCTACTCTGAATCCCTGCAGCGTGTGCTGAGCTCGGCCACTGGGAGCTTTAGATGCTCTCTGCGCGGAGAAATCCCGCCTAGCTGTTCCGCAGTGGCTCACCTCGGCTTGCTGTAGCTGTCCCGTGAATTCGCCATTGCCTCCGGCAGTATGGTGCTGCTACCGCGTCTGCCGTGTCCTCGGGCGCGAGGCCGGTGTATCTCCTCTGTGGCTCTGTTCTCAGTCCGCTTTCTCTCTGGAACCTGGTTATTTTTTGTTTCACTGGTGATGGTGTTTTCTGGCTATGAAAGGCGCTGATTTTGTGGTAATGGAGATTTGTTGTTAGCGGGGCTCTTAAGCCCCGCTTTTCTCGGTCGCCATCTTCACGGAAGTCTAGGTCCTTTGTTTGCTTACTTTCTTTGACAAACAACTTGTGTTTCCATCCATTTGCTTCTGTGATTCTTGGGAAGAAAAATAAGAGACACACAGGTCAGGATGTCACTGCATAAGACTTCCCTGTTCACTAGTGACATAAATGAAATATTGGAAGAGTCTTTGAGATATTGACATGGCAGAATCAAAATTGTATGTTCTCTGCTGGGCGTGGTGGCGCATGCTTGTAATCCCCGCGCTTGGGAGGCAGAGACAGGAGGATCGCGCAGGTTCGAAGCCAGCCGTGCGCGCTGGCTTAGGAGACCCTGTTTCCAAATAAAAATGTAAAAATAGGTCTGGGAGTATAGCCTGGAGGTAGAAGGGCTTCCAGGAACCCCAGTACCACCAAAAAAAAAAAAAAAAAAAAACAAAAAAAAACAAAATTGTACGTTCTCTATCATCAGCCATAACTGTACATTTGACAAAATTTATAATACTGGTTCACAGTGGGTGATTAAAATAATAAAAGTAATAGCAATAATAGTAATAGATGTTATTTACTTAGTACTTGAATATGTTCTGTTTTGGACTATAGTTTGACATGTATTTGTACCATTGTTTATTCTCATATTATTCTTGGAGGTATACATTATTTTAAATATATTTATTAGTGAAAAAGCAATCTTAAGTAGAGAAAAACATGAAATAGGAAGCTAGATAGAACTACGTTTGAGATCTGATCCTTAAAACTGTTAGCTACATGATCTCAAATACATATTCTTGTAATTTTGACCTTTTATAATCTTTGTGTCTCAGTTTCTCTATTTTTAAGATTAAAGAATTTAAAAACACAACTTTCAGGGATACAGTGAAAATTAAGTACGTGATGCTAGCAAACATCTTTTTTATACTATTGGAGACTTCTCCCTGGGGTCTGTTGCTGTGCCATTGCTCACAATCTCTCCTATTCTGCCCCTTAAAACATCCTCCTGCGTTGGCCGTACCCATTGGCGCACTCAAAGATGAATCACAGAAACCTTGCAACTTTGAGAATATCCAAACTTGCTTTCTTTGGAGGCTGCAAGACAAAGGGAGATGACAAAAGAGTTCCAGGCTGTGTTCTCAATGGAGATTTAGAGACGCAGGTTGATTCTTGTTCCCTAAATAATTACTTTCTTGATTTGCCTCTCCAAATACGACAGAATTCTGGTATGTGGAGTCACTAGAGGAATAGAGGAAAAGACTCTAAAATGTATAAAATATTTTATTTCCTGGAAAAAACTTATTGGTTCCTGCTTTCCTTCTTTTCCTAAATCTCATAGGTAAAATAAGTTGTTAAATTTTGGGTAGCACTCAAGTATTTGATCAGGTCTCCAACTCTCTGTAATCTCATCTTTAATATCTCTCTCTTTCTCTTCTCTTTCTCTCTCTCATCTATCTCTATATCTTTATCTGTAACTAAATATGTATGTATATATGTAACACATAGACACGTATGCCTTAATCTGTACTGCTATAACAATATACCATAAGCTATCTAGCTTACAAACAACAAACATTTGTTTTTAACAGTTCTGGAGGTTAGAGGCTGGTAAGGGATACAAGCATACAGGCTACAGATAACTCTTTCCCTCTTTGCATGCGTGTGTGTGTGTGTGTGTGTGTGTGTGTGTGTGCATGTGTGTGTGTGTGTGTGTGTGTGTGTGTGTGTATTTGGCTACTAATCTATGTATCCACCTGTCTATCTACCATCAATATGAATCATAGGCTATTGCTTTAAGCAAGACATAGACTTGTCTCTCAAAAAAGCCTGAGTTGGTAGTGGTCCAGAAGTATAAATTTTTCTATTGCCTAAGTAATTCTTCTATTTTTATTGCAATTTACTTTGGAGTCAGCCATACCTTTTCAGTTAAAAATGGCTTTTTATTTTCCATATTGTTAAAAATTAAAGAGGGAAGGTATAAGATGAGAAGCTTGATTTTGAGGCTATCGCCTGGAGAATGTATACATTATCCCTGCTCATATCTAACTGACAAGGCTTTCCTCACATGGCTACATTTAACTACACTGGACACTGGAAAATGTGGTTCTTCACCAAATGCTATGCCAGAGTAAATTCCAGGCGATGCTCTGACTAAAGAAGAATGGAAAGTGGCAGGGCTGCGGGGATAATTACTCTTCATTATTAATAGGATAGTTCCAATAAGAAAGACCTCTGCAGCTAATTTAGAAAAAGAAAAAGTCTACAATGAGTTTTTCCAGTAGGATCTCTGAAATGCAGCTCAATGGGAAGTCCACAACTTATACTAATTTTCTGAAAATAACAAGAATAATGCAGTTTTATTCTTCTTACCTAGGTTTTATGTGTGTCAAAAACTACACTAAATAGTTGGCATGTGTAATCTCCTTTGTATTTTAAAATTCTGCATAATAAAAACATTTTTTCTCTTAAAAATTGAAGATTTGAGGAGTTAAGTGATTTGCAAAGGCCACATACCTAATAAGCAAAAGGAACAGGATTTGCCATGTGACTGAGCTTCCAATTTTTAACCTCAATGCTTACAGCCTTCTCAATATATCCCTTTACACAAACGACCCACTTTTCTTCAACCCAACATTGCAGAAAGATTCTCATCCTCCTCATTCCTGCTCCCTTTCTCTCTGTTTCTCTCCCTTTCAAATATATAACAAATAGACTCAAACAGGGATTAACTACACAAGAATAATATCATATGATTCATGACTGGTGGTGCTAGTTATTTTCTATTCTCTCTCCCAGATCCATTTCTTCTCCTCCTTGGGCTTCTCTGACCTTTTCAAAGGGAAACCAACTGCGGACCGCTTGACACGGGAGGCTTCACCCTCTGATTTCCAGGGGGCTTCAGTGAGAGGAGGCTGAGGCAGGAAGTCTCAGTGAGGCAGAATGGAAGGACTGGGACACTTATCATCATTGCGCCCATCCTGCTGGGGTGTGGTTCTGGCAGTTGCTCTTCCCAAGGCTACCTCTCTCATAAGGTTGTACAACACCACACAGTCCCCATGAACCTTAGACCTGAGGTGGTAACCACTGCTTTTCAAATGTTGACCTTACTTCACCAGGCCTGTGGTGTACTTAACCTGGTACACATTTCTGTAGTGGGGTCCTTCATTACATGTGTCTTAAAAATTGGACATATTGTCTATTTCCTGCCAGAATCCTGAAACTAGGCTGGTTTAGTATCATGAGTTCAAAAAGAATCATTAAGCCGGGCGTGGTGGTGCACTCTTGTAATCCCTGTGCTAGGGAGGTGGAGACAGGAGGATCACATAGTTTCGAAGCCAGCTGTGCTGGCTTAAGAGACCCTATTTCCAAATAAAAAAGTATAAAAATAGATCTGGGAGTGTAGCCTGGAGGTAGAACCCCAGTACCACCGAAAACAAAAACAAAAACAAAAAGAATCATTAAGGCTGGGTGTGGTGGCGCATGCCAGCATTTGGGAGGCTGAGACAGGAGGATTGCGGTTTGAGGACAGCCTAGCTACTTAGTGATGCCCTTTGCAACTTAGTGAGACCTTGTTTCAAAATAAAGAATAAGAAGATAGGACTGGGCATGTAGCTTGGAGGTAGAATGCCCCTGGGTTCCATCCCTTGTACTGCAAAAAAAAAAAAAAAAAATCATTACAATTAGGCGTAGTGGCACACTCTAGTAATCTCAGTACTTAGGAGACAGGAGATTAAAAGGTTCAAGGCCAGCCTCAGCAATATAGTGAGACTCTCAGCAGCCTAGCCAGATCACATTTGAAAGTAAACAGGGCTGGGGATGTAGCTAGAAGGTAGAATGTCTCTGGGTTCAATTAAGTATATTATTAGATAATTCAAGTGTCATTAGTTTTGTAGTGCCTTATGGAAACAGGAGGTCAGTTCATGACCATGAACTTCAGTGTATTGCAGAGAAGTCTTTCTAGGTGAGAACTAGGGGTAGTGTCTTCAATCTTTTTACTAAGACAATAAAATTAATAATATAAAAATTTTTATTGAATGTACTAAGCCACAGTGATGGAACTTTAGTAACCCACTTGTGTCCAAACATCTTTGGGTCCTATCTGGACTGAAAACCCATTCAAGTTGGACTTGCTTTTAATAATTGAAATTTTAATTGACATTTGATTGTCTAATTATATTTCTCAATTACTATCTTAATGTGAATGTTTCTCAAATATTTTTTCTTGCTGAGTAATTAAATGCCCAGATCGTCTCATGAAAACAATTGACTCAATTTTCTTCAGGAGTATCATTCAGTACATTTGTAACTATATTTATATTTTTGGCTCTTCAGAGAGCACTAGCTAATTGATATCTAAGTCTTCCATAATAAAGAACACTTTAATTATTTTATAATTTAGCTGAAGACCTTTATGTCCTAGAAAGTGCTATTTCAGGCCACCTGTTATTTTTAATAAATCACAAAATTCTTTCTTCTCAATTTCTTGCACGAGAAATAAGCATATACTTAATCTAATTACTCCATAAAGTTACATTCTATGTAAATTTAAGGTAGTCTCTCCAAAAATATCTCCCCAAACTCTTCTTGGCCATTATTATTATTATTATTATTATTATTATTATTATCATTATTATTATTTTAATTTTTATTTTTTTGCGGTACTGGGAATAAAATCCAGGGGCATTCTACCTCTGAGCTATACCCCATCCCTATTTTTTATTCTTTATTTTGAAACAGGGTCTTACTGAGTTTCAAAGGGCTTCACTAAGTAGTAGCTGAGGCTGTCTGTAAACCCCAAACCTCCCGTCTCAGTCTCCCAAATGCTGGGATTATAAGCGTGCACCATCATGCCTGGCTCTATTTATTTTTTCATTGCTTGTTGACTCTAGACAGGAAATATATGTGGACAAATTTATGTGTTCTTGACATTGATTCTTAGGGAATTTATGACCATAGCTACTAAGCTACTGCTTTTTGTGGGATTTCTATTATATGTCATCCATTGTTCTGCATTCTTATGAATCATTTCATGTAACCCTTAGACCACCATGTAAGGATTATAATTATCATTTTACAAAGGAAAAAACTGAGTCTTAAGAGTTTCAGTTACTTGTCCAGGTTAACTTAACCTGGAAGTGGTAAAGCTAGAATTTAATACTGGATTGTCTTATTTAAAAAAGAGAACTTTGATCCATCTTGAATTGACTCTTGTGCAGGGTGAGAAAGTGGGATTTATTTCCATCTTTCTGCATATGGTTAACCAATTTTGCCAACACTATTTGTTGAACAGACTATCTTTTTTTCCAGTGTATGTTTTTGGCCCCTTTGTCAAAATCAATTGGCTCTTAAGTGTGTGGATTTGTTTCTGAGTCTTCTATTCTGCTCCATTGGTCTATATATCTGTTTTTGTAGCAGTACCATTTTGTTTTTATTACAATGGCTTTGTAGTATAGTTTAAAGCATTGTGATTCCTCCTGCATATTTTTTTTTGTTGCTGAAAACTACTTTGGCTATTCTGAGATTTTTGTTGATCCAAATGAATTTGAGGACTGATATTTTTATGTCTTTGAGGAATGATCTTAGTAATTTAATGGGTATTGCATTAAATCTGTAGATCACTTTTGGAAGTATGGCAATTTTGATGAATTCAGGATGGATAAAAGACTTAGAAATCAGACCAGAAACCTTGAGGCCCCTTGAAGAGGGCATAGGTTCAACACTGCAACACATAGGCACAGATAAAAACTCTCTCAACAAGACCCCAAAGGCATAAGAAACTAAAAGGCGAATCAATATGTGGGATTGCATGAAACCGAAGAGCTTCTGTATAGCGAAGAAAACTACCAAGAACCTCAATTGAGAGCCAATAGAATTGGAGAAGATTTTTTTCTATCTACTCCTCCGAGAGAGGACTAATATCTAGAATATACAGAGAACTCAAGAAACTCAGCACTAAGAAAACAAATAACCCAATCAAAATATTGGACAAGTGAATTAAATAGACACTTCATGAAAGGAGAAATTAAAATGGCCAATAAATGCATGAAAAAATGCTCAACATCATTGGCAATCAGAGAGAGGCAAATAAAAACTACCCTGAGATTTCAACTAACTCCATCTAGAATGGCAATCATTCAAAACACAAACAACAACAAATGCTGGTGAGGATGTGGGGAAGTAGGAACTCTAAGACATTGCTGGTGGGATTGCAAAATAGTGCAACCACTTTGGAAAACAGTATGGAGGAGTTTCATAAGAATGGGAACAAACTTACCATATGATCCAGCAATACCACTTCTGAGTATCTACCCAAAAGAAAGGAAACTAAACTACCAAACTAATGCATGTGTATCTATGTTCATAGCTGCACAATTCACCATTGCCAAATTATGGAACCAGCCAAGATGTCCATCAACAGATGAATGGCTTACAAAACTGTGGGATATGTACCCAATGGAACTTTACTCAGCCATAAAGGAAAAACACAATTACATCATTCACAGGGAAATGAATGGAACAGGAGGAAATTATTCTAAGTGAGATTAGTCAGTCACAAAAAATAAGGAATCCGATGCTTTCCCTAATATGCAAAAGCTAGAGAGAAATGGGTAACAGGAGGTACTCTAGATGAAGAAGGAGGAGCAAATAAGGCGACCTAACTGAGGGGATGGGAGGGGGGAAGAAGGAAACTCTCTAAAGCACATGATGTACTTAAACAAACATTTCAAAGTCAATCACTAAGCCAAGCATGGGAAGCAGGGATGGGGAGGGAATGGGGCAGGAATTGGATAAGGGCTAATTGGGTGATGGGTGCATATATGTCTACACAAGTCTTTTATCCCATTAAGATGTATGACTACAATGCACCAATAAAAAAATTTAAAAAGTAAAATAAAAAGAGCCAGAGATGTAACTCAGAAAAAAATAGACAACTTTACCAGTACAGTCTAAAAATCTTTTTATGCAAAGGTGGGGACATAATGGGCACATAACTAAGTTACATAGAACAGCCTTCCTTTTCTAGCCCAATTCCCAACACTGCATTTCTTAGTGACTTGGTACCATTTTCATATAATTTAGTACTGACTTAAGCAGAGATGGCCTTCTACAACAAAGATGCAAAAAATACACCCATGATCATCTGTTTGATGAGAGAGCTTTATTACACAAAATCAGAATTGTCCCTTATGGAAAATTATCCCTAACAACTACACTGAAAATAGTGGCTCAGCACGAATCATACTAAACTAAGATCACTATCCTTGGCAGGCATTTTCTAACACTAAAGGCCTATATTACAAAATTACATAAACTAAGTCAACTAGTTTAGTTAATTTTGCAGTTAATTCTTCCTGCAGGGGCACAGAAAAAAAACATGCTTTTTTCAGAATGAGGTTATTCACTGAAGCCATTACTGTGTTTTTGAAGACACTGGTGTAATATTGCTACACCTGCTTTGAACAGTTTCCAGGTCTAAGTGTTAGGTGTAGAACTTCAGGGACTCCATGCAGCTTGTTCATGTACTGGAGAAGATTCACGCCTGATTCCCAAAGTAAATTTTAGCTGTGTCAGCAGGGCTCAGCTGGCCCATCACCAGCCAGAGTCGATGTAATTGCCCATTTCCGGTGGGCGAGGATGCCGCACATGCACACATTTATCCAGCACATCCTCTGGCATTATTTGTGCTCAGTTCTGTTTGAGCTCTTCAGCTGCCAAAGCTGCCATCTGCTCTTCTGATTACATAGCAGAAGGCTTCTTTATCTGCGGTGTTAGGTTGTCCCAGCCTCCTGGTTGTCACCAGAGAGTAAGACCAACCAACAGAGGGTAGCCCCCAGGGGCTTGCTCTTCAGTTTCCAGTACATGGTCAGCTGAGAAGAGTGATAGGTACAGGAAAGAAAGTGTTCAGTGTTCACTGCCTCACTTTTCTAGCTATCTGGCATTTTTGTCACAAAATTATATCAACATTGTTTCTTGTACTTCACCAAAGTGTATTTTTTTTGGGGGGGGTACTAGGGATGGAACCCAGGAGTCTTCTCCCCCTCGGCTACACCCCCAGACCTATTTTATTATTATTATTATTTTTTGAAACAAAGTTTAGAGAGCCTCAGTAAGTTGCTGAGACTGGTCTCGAATCTGTGTTCAACCTGTCTCAGCCTCCCAAATACTGGGATTCCGAGCTTGCACCACGCTTGGCTGCTTGATTCCTTTTTTAAATTGAATCATCAGTAGTCATTAAAATAAATAGCTTTTAGCCAGGCTTGGTGCCACAGGCTTGTAATCCCCCTGAGTTTGGAAGGCGGAGACAGGAGGATGGCGCTGGTTCCTAGTCAGCCACGCTGGCTTAAGAGACCCTGTTTCCAAAAAAAAAAAAAAAATAAAATAAAAGGTCTGGGAGTGTAGCTCAGAGGTAGAAGGGCTTCCAGGAACCCCAGTACCACCACCAATAATAATAATAATAATAATAATAATAATAATAATAATAATAGCTTTTTAGAATTCAATGCTATATATATTTTGGAAAAGAATGTTGAATGTTGATGACATTACTATAGTAAATACTTACAAATTGCTTATTGCACACAAAGTACTATGTACTGAATGTCAGAGCACCTGTACTGACCCTCAATTTGCTGTATAGTGAGGGAAATGTGATTGAGAATACAAGGGAGGAAATAAATGATTTTGTTGGGAAATTCAAGGATATTTTATTGAGAAGAGAATTAAATTGGTATTGAAGTATATATGAGAATTTTCCAAGAGATTGTAGATAAAGGAACAGAGAAATATTTTAGGCAAAAGATGGGATATATGCAAAGGGATAAAATCTCATGGATGTACCTGGGATATCTAGGAGAAGGAGAAAGATTTGGGATGTTAGGTATTAAAATATGGAGATAAAAAGATTGATGCAATCAACAATTAAATCAGTTTGGATTTCATTCTAGTCACTAAAAGATTTTCTAACAAGTGTGTGTATGGGTTACGCAACTAAATAGTAACAAAAATATCAGGGATGTCTTTAAGAAGTTAAGGAGGAAAATGAGCCTGGTTAAAGCTAGCTGGGGGATGAACACTTGTACTAGTTTATTCAAGAACCATTTCTAGCCGGGCGTGGTGGCGCACGCTTATAATCCCTGTGCTTGGGAGGCTGAGACAGGAGGATCACACCGGTTCAAAGCCAATCTCAGCTACTCAGTGAGGCTCTCAGCAACTTGGTGAGACCCTATTTCCAAATAAAATATAAAAAATAGGTCTGGGAGTATAGCCCGGAGGTAGAAAGCCTTTGGGTTCTACCCCCAGTACCACCCCCCAAAAAAAAAAGTTTGTTTCATCTGAGTACTGGATGAGAATTGAATTTAGGTCTCAATCATAGCTATCATTTTGGGACTTATTTAGGACATTTCTGTGTCCTGTATTTCTATTCATTTTTTATTTTTTATTATACTAGGATATAAATCTCTTATTTCAAGTTGTTTTCTTAGTAAGATGAGGTGGTATATGAATAAATAAGAATAAAATAACATATAATACATATATGTACACATTCATACATGTATATGTACACACACACACACACACACACACACACACACACATATATATATATATATATATAGAAATATATTAGGTCCTTTACTGGTATACACAATTCATTTAATTGTAAATCACTAAGGCATACTATGAAATATAAAAAGGAAACAGGGCTTTTCCTAGCTCCTCTGCACATTCATTCTGAACAAGGAGCCATGATAGTGAAAGTTTTCATTCCCTTAAACTTGTTTGGCACCTTGTCAAAAGTGAGTCCTAACTATAGACTTGAAATATCTATCAAGGTAGGAGCAACTTGCACCATTTTTTTCACTGCTAATAGAACTATGTTCTCCCAGGAGTCAGGCCTGCATGCATTCAGAGTAGAAAGAGCACAGGTTTTAGAGTCAGCGTAGCCTGAATCTAAGATCTGTGAGGGGTTTGTACTGAACTGAGAGAACCTGCCATGCTCATTCTTTCCAAACATTAGTGCCTATAGTTTAAAAATTAGAATGACAATGCTTACTTTGTATCAATGATTCAAAGAGTGTATGTCTGTAAACCACTTAACACATTACTGTTATTTCCAGGATTATGTTAATATTAAGAAAAATGATTCTGAATCAATTAAAAATGAACCAGAAACATTTCCACAGATATCCTAGAAGTCTTGGTAAAATATACTAGATAATAAAATAATTAAATAGTTTCTACTAGTACAGAATTGAATAATGAAATTATATCTAAAAGCTCACAAACTTATGTATGATATTCATAACCAAATACTAATTAGGAAAAAGTTGTTTCCTAAGCATGTCAAAGCTTAAGGAAATACTTTCTATTGTTGACAGGTGCACACGTTTTTTTTATAGGCCAAATATTAAGTGGAGTATCCTTGATAGAAAAAAGAAAGGAAATGAGATCTTTATAATCTTTAGAACACAGTGAAACACAGGTCAGATTCAGATTGAGAAATATCCTGATGAATGTTCGAAACCACAGGATGGGAGAGATCTACAATTTACGATTAGGCTGAGATCCCCTTTCTTTATCCACTACTGCTCTTAGGATCAAAGCCTGGGATTCTTTGATTTTCTTGTCCCTTGCCCCCAGATTGCATTTAGGCTCAGCAGTGACAGAGGTGTGGGACACAGCAGGAAACACAGTGTATGGTGGCCACTGTCACTGATGAGCATGTGACATAGAGACCAGGGGCCTGGTTCTGAGGAGAGATCTGAGGGCATGTCTGGGAGAGTTCTGGTGTGCATTAAGTAGCAATAGAGAGAGGGTTGTAGGTATTTAGCTGCCAGTTCTCTTTCACTGGGGAAATTTCCTGTATCTGTCAGCATTCTTGCAGCTATAACTTAAAGATTGACCATGTAGCTTAGAGGAAAGAATATTTATTTTCTTACAGTTTCTGGTTCATTCTTGTGAGGCCAGGGACCTTGTATCTCAGAGCATGGTGACAGGAAGCTGAGAAAGGGAGGGCACATGGGCTGTACTCACATCATGGAGGCCAGAGGCAAGAGAGTGGGCAGGGGGAGGAGAACCAGATGTATATAATCTCCAAGGCCACATCTCCAGGGATCTACCCCCTCCAGCTAGACTCTACTGGCCTACCAGGTACCACTCAGGTAAACCCATTACAATGGATTTATTTACTTTTGGGATTACAACCCTATGACTCAATTCTATCAACTCCAAACATTAATAAATTAGCTCTTTAGGGAGCAGTTTATGTATAACTATAACACTTCCCAACCTCGAGCATTCATAAATAAATTGTCCACTAGACACTGGAGTATCTTCAAGATCGGGACCATTATTACGCCTTTCACTACATTGCTCGAGGTGAGAAAGCGTGCATTTTTGCTCTAGGTAAAATCGACTTCCTTCCTGGTGATGCTGTTGGAATTGTCTGGCGGAGGCAGAGCGACTTTCATGTGTTTAAGGGTGATAAAATAGGTTCCTTCTTGGCATATCATTGAATTCTACATAACTGACTAAGGCACAAAGCTGTAATAAAGAAAGAGCTGGGAAGCAGCACATGAGAGCTCTTCTGGTACATTCGTTTTGTTTGAAGTCATTGCTGGGCATTTTCTTTCATTTGAGAAAAATGAAGTCTATATTCTCCTTACTGCTTTACTTTATGTACCAAATTCCCCAGAGGCTTTCCCCAATTTAGCTTAGCTAACATTTCAAAGAAATAGGACGCAACAAAACTAAAATATTTCCAGTTATTATGAAGTTTTAGGCCTTGGTGTTTTGTCTTGGTGTTTCATTACTTTTGTTCTTACTTTAGGTGTGTCATGTCCATATTCCTGGTAAAACTACCAATATATAAAATAATATAACTTTCTTTGTAGAGCTAAATCTATTCTTTGAAGCCTTGTGCATTTATTCATAGAGTTTTTTTTTTTTGTGTGTGTGTGTGTGTGGTGGTACTGGGGTTTCTGGAAGCCCTTCTACCTCAGGGCTACACTCCCAGACCTATTTTCTTTTCTTTTTATTTGGAAACAGGGTCTCTTAAGCCAGCGCAGCTGGCTTCGAACCTGCGTGATTCTCCTGTCTCCGCCTCCCAAGCGTGGGGATGACAAGCGTGCGCCACCACTCCCAGCGATCATAGAGTTTCTTTTTTAACATGTAGTCTTGAAATTTCTGATGACAATTAAGACGGCATGAGTTATATTAGAGAGATTGAAGCAAAATAAAATGAAAAACTATAATCTCCTAAGTAGCACTACAGAATTGCCTACATTATCTTAGAAGCCTCATCCTATTTTTCTGGTCCCGACCAAATGCCACTAATCCTGGAAAGTCCTCTCTACTCTCAGTAAGCCCATCTTTTTTCTCTATCACGCATTTGGCATTATTTTTTATGCTACATCACAGGTTAATTTTTTGTTTTCATAAAAATATGTTGGGGCTTCCATAAGAATTAAGACCATTTTTATTTTCTAGATGAGTCAGTGTTTTCTATCATGCTTAGCAAATATAGGAATCCAAAATTCTAATGTAGAAGCATTTCTCCATGACTTGTTTATTAAACAAGAATAGATTCAACATCTAGTCAACTAAGCAAGGCAGACATGATGTGAACAAGGCACACATTATCTCTGCCATTGATGAGATATAATGACTCCCACTGTGGTTATACACTGGGAAGTTGAGTGGGAAAATATGAGAAACTGGAAAGGAGAAAAAACTGGAGTGCTATGAATAAACACAGTGGCTTTTTGGAAAAGGTGTACATTGCCTTTTTTCCTACTTTCATATTACAGTTTCAGAAATTAAAAACCTCAGCTCTGGAGCACCGTCCCCCCCGCCCATGCGTAGAAGCCTTTCCTCTGTGCTGCTTCCTCAGGTGACCTTGGGATTATTACATACTCTCACTAAGGTTTAGTTTCTGGTAATCATAGTTTACTACATCAAATGAGATAATGATAGGTGCATAATGTACAATAAATATTTGATTAGCACTGGCTATTGGTAGTATTATTATTTATTAGCTGTTGTAGTTTTTACATGTATGACTTCAAGGAGACCCTTGTCCAGAACTGCCTGGAGTAGGGCAGAGACAGCCCAGGCCGGCTGGGAATTTGCTCAAAGGCAGAGCTGGCTTCATTTTCCTAGGGTAAACAAAAAACAAAAAGCAAAAAAAAAAAATTGAGAGTGCTGAATCCTATCATACCTGGACCTAAAGTCACACTGTGGCTTCCCAGAGTGAGCCCCCTGCCGGCAGCCTTTTCTGTGCCTACTGCGAGCTTTACTAGAGGTGGGAATATGTGGTAATAGAGAAACATTTTTTTTTTTTTTTGGCTTCCTGCTTGTAAGTTTACTCAGATCCGAAGGCTTCGGACTGTGCTCATTATTTTGTGAGTTAAGCTTTCAGGGCTAGAATATTGTTTCTTCAAATATTAACATGATGGATTTTCTCTCCCCCACTTCCCTTTTCTTGTTAATAGGGTGCTGAGAAAATTTTGTCAATGAATGAATCGGGAGAACTGCAAGACCTCTTAACCAAAATTGAGGTAATTGTGCTTTCAGCAATGTATTTTTAGTAATCAAAGTGTTAAACATATTCTGATTGTAATTGGGTTTTCCTAATTGAATTCTCTCCCATGTTCTTACAAATATATAACAGAATACACATGACAGTTTTAATTGGATATCACCTGCCATTAGGTTTGCTCCAGCTAGAGTGTCTTTAATGTTAGCTTCTAACAACCTTTTAGCATTAGTTGAAAATACTGGTCAGCTTTATTTGAGCCTTATTCTCTGTAATAGAGATGTTGATGAGCTGTTCCAAATTAAGCAATGGTCTTAAATCCCACTTAAAAATTTTCACTGAAACTATTTTAGTGTTTTCTTGCAGTAGCTCATTATTTCTGAAGATAAAAGAATACTTTATTTCTCTAAAACATATGTTTTAATTTTTCTACGCTTGTAATCACAGCATCAGAGAAATACTTATTAAAATATATAACACATCAGATTAATATGCAACCAGAAAGCCCTCATCAGCTCTCTTCTAAACGATTGCGTCAGCCTTTCTGTTCCTGTATGTCGGAAGGCCATCTGCTTTATCAGACAGCTTGGCACACTCTGAGAATGAAAAGTGTGTATTGGTAATTATTCTGGGACAGCAAATATGAAACAGGGCATTCCCAAGTAAACTAGGTTGGCTCTGTGATCACCAGTATTTACATACCATTACCAGCTTGTGTTCTAACCTCCTTTGCTTGCCTTATTTCTGATTCTCAACCATGCCTCCAATTTATTCAAAAGAAATAACTATGTTTTTTTTTTAATACAATTCCTTTGTGCAAGTTTTCTGTTTGCCTGAGTGGTAGTATTTTAATTTCTCATTTCCCTCCTCCCTTTTTATAGACCACCTGAAGTATAACTTCTTCTAAACATCATTTCTGTTCTCTCCCATCTTTGAATTCCTACAGTTCTTTATGTTGGGTGCTTAGCAAATTCTTCCTCATATTACCTTTCTTTGGGCATTTGATTAATGTCTCAAATGAACTATGTGTTCATTGATTTTAAGAATCATGTTTTATTTCTATTGTGATTTTGCCCCAAAGGAAAACACAATGTAGTCAGTCACTCAACACATAGTTTTAGTACCTACTACTTACAGCCACTTTGCCAAGGGAGACCACGATGCTCTCTCAAAGAACTGCTTGGATATAGAATTAACTCAGAGAAGTTTTGTATAAACTTATGTCATTATACCAACAATAGCATTGCATCTAGACACTATACTCCAACAAAAATGAGAGCTAGAGAAAAATATTTATGAAGAAGAGAGGTCTTTGAGATATTGGAAAGAATTTAAGACCATTGCCTAATTTTAAAACTGTAGGCTATTTTTATATCACCAACTTGCTTGTGTAAAAGTGGTTTAAATTTCTTTCTAAAGTATTATGACTTAAAATCATTTCTCCTCCACTAATAACTATGTGACTCTGGCAATTTTTCACTCCTTAGTGTCTTGATTTCTTCATGCATCAGATGAGGGTGTGTACCTGATCCCCTAAAATTTTTCTTGGCTAAACTTCCATATGGATGGATTTATTGCTTTCCTTTTGTTCCCATATTCTACTTCAGTCCTATTAAATCACTAATTGGGGTGGATGTGTAACTTTTATTCAAATTGTTTAACTTTGTGAATGGGTATTATTATTTTCTGTGCATATTTAAGCTTATGTAAATGGCATTATATATCAGGTCTAATTTGGTTTCAAAATATTTTCACTAGTACTATGTTTTTAAGAACAATCTATATTGCTATGTGAACATTTAATCTACTTATTGCAAATGCTGCAACCATTTCCATAGCAGCATTATCCAATAAAACTTTCTTTGATGATGGAAATATTTTCTATCTCTACTGGGCAGAATAGTAGCCACTGGCTGCCAGTGCTTACTGAGCTCCTAAAGAATGACAAATGTGACAAAGGAATCAAATCTTTAATATTTTTTAATTTTACTTGATTCAAACTTAAATTCAAATAGCCACATGTAGCTAATGGTTCCTGTTTTAGACGGTGTAGTGCCACCCATTACTTTTTTAGTAGATGAAAACCATGATTTATTGATTTATTTTATTGGTGCATTGTAGTTGTACATCTTAATGGAGTACAAGATGGTAAAGGCATACATGCATATATCATCCAATTAGCCCTTACCTAATTCCCACCCCATTCCCTTCCTCTTCCTTCCTTCTCATGTTTGGCTTAGTGATTTACTTTGATGTGCTTGTGAATGTACATCCATGTACATTAGGGAATTTTCTTCCACCCCCATCCATCCCCCTCAGGTCACCTTATTTGCTCATCTATAGTTTCTCCTTTGTCTAGAGTTCTTCCTATGTCCCATCCCCCCCCCCCATATGCCCACTTTTCCACTGGTAGACATCCAGTTGTCCTCCAGCTTCTTCCTTGAAACAATGCTTTAAAGATCATCTTTTAATATGTTCTCTTATAGATTTTCCTGAGAATAGAGATGGCTTGACCCTAGTATGTCCATATACCTAGGTTGTGTCCCATGGCTTTTTGGAATGTTTTATAAGTCAACACTCTTTCCTATAGAGAAGGAAGTTTCTTATGTTCCCACATTCCTGTAAATGTTTTATATTACACTATTTTCTATTTTTTTTCCAGGGTAGTAGCATAGAGGTATATCATGATAGTGCTTTAATTTACATTTTTATAATTATTTTTGAATTTGTACATGCCATTACATATTCATTAGATTTTTTATATTTTCTCTTCTGCAAATTCTGTATTCATATACCTTGCACATTAAAAATCTGAGATCTCTCTTTCTCTTTCATTTTCAGAAACTTCTACTATATTTTAGTTAATTTCTCGTTGGCTTTAGTCATTGACGATAACCCCCTTTCTTCCCTTGGTCAGATTCTTTCATGGTGTGTTCCATCCAGTAGAAATATTCTGTTGTGGTATAATCAAATCTGACATTTTTATCTTTTGTGCTTTTAAACTTTCATTAATGAAGTATTTGTCTATCTTAAGATTGCAAAAGTATTATCCTCAATTTTCTTTTATTAACTTATTTTACCTCTAAATATCCCATTTGTAGAAAATATACCTATGTTTTCTTCAATATGGTGAACTAATTTCTCAACACCATCTACCAAATAATTATTTCTTAATTGCTTTGTTGTATTTATCTTAAATGACAATAAGTTCCCATGCATACTTGGGTCTTCCTCTGAGCTCTAGCCATTGACCTGTTTGTCTCTTATTATACTAGTATCATGCTGTTTTTATTTCTGTAGTTCAATAGTGTATTTTAAGGCAAATAAGCATTAGTACTTTTCACATATTGATAATTGACTTAATTTTTTTTTTACCTTTGTTCCTTTGAGTCTGTATTTCTTTAATTCTATAATTTGACACTGCTTTGCTAGATTAATGTAAACAGTGTTTCTCCCTCAGCTTAAAATACTTTGGAGAAAAGTAAAAATTGTTCTGTGAAGCTAAGTAGATGTGACTTACTGATGGAGATTGTTGCCAGTCTTCCTTCATGAGAAACTGGCCAAAAATAGCAGAAGCAAGAAGAACATGTGATAATACGAAGACTTGGGTCCAGGCAGCTGGCTCCAGCAATAGGGTCAGTTTCTGTAGTGGAAGTGATCAGGTCATTCTCCCAATAGAATATGAGTTCCATGTGGACAAAGATTCTCATCCTTTTTTTTTGGTCTTTTCTGCTGGTTCTTAGAACAGAGATCTGTATACAATGAGCACTCAAATGTTTGTTTAATAGACAAATGAACAAATTTCCTTTCATCCAAAGATTTTGAAAGGTATAAGGCAATTAAGAAATGAAAAGGAAAAGATTTTTATGTAGGAGAAAGCTTGGGTGAAAAAGATACATTTGGGGCAAATTTATTTACATATTTCTATTTATTTATATTAATGAACTGTCTAGATATTAGAGGCAAAGAGGTTTTTAAGTATTCTCTTAAAATGATACCCAAGATAGTGGTTGATCTTGGTGTCCATGTGGAAAGAAATGAGATATATTAGCATACCACTGGTTCTGAGAGACAGTGGATTAAAGAGCTTAGGTGGCATAGAAGCTCTAAGTAAGCTTTTGCTTTAATTTATATGTTTTTAAAGCTAGAACAGTTTTGTTGTTATTTGTACTGAGGTTACTAACAGGGTGTCCATTTCCTGACCTTTTTTCTTTGTAAAGCTTTATAACAATTACTTTATAAAATTACTCTAATGTTTTCCTGGAGTCTGGTGACCACTTATGTGTTTTTCACAAAAAAACAGAGGAAAGAGTCATAGATACACACAGAGGGTGCTGGAAATGCACAAGCTGTGTGTCCAAGGCACTGGAACTGTCAAAGAGGGTCTTGAGCTCCCCCACCCCCACCAGAGCAGTATAGTTCTTGAGGATGGCTCAGTTCATGTGAGAGAACATGGCATGCTCAGAGGCTGTGATAGCAGAGCATCACCTATGCACCTGGGAACTCAGGTGATGTCATCTACTTCTCTCCGAACACCTATGTAAGTAGGATTAAAACAGCCCACTCTCATCTGGTTTGAGAGTTAGGCTCTTAAATCGGGCATGGTGGCATATACGTATAATCTCAGTACTTGGGAGATTGAGACAGGAAGATCACAAGTTCTCCGCCAGCCTCAACTACTTATTGAGGCCCTCTGCCACTTAGTGAGACCCTGTATTAATATGAAGAATACAAAACAGGCTAGGCATATAGCTAGGAGGTAGAATGCTCCTGGGTTCCATCACTGGTATCACACACACACACAAAATCAGGCTCTTACCTTCAGGTTTAGACATTTAGGATTATAAGCTATGGATTTCCTCTGAGTCTGCATTTTGCTCAGAGGCTTCTCCTCCTAATCCAAATTGAGAAAACTGGATATACTGCTAATCAGAAAGTATTATTATTGTTTTTAGTGGCTTGGTCAAGCACTGAAGTATCTAACAGGCAATTGCTGAATTAAATTGTTGAATCTATTTTAAAATACACACACAGAGGGGAATCATTCGGAGATGGCTATATCTCAAGTGTGTACTTGTTGACAATTTGTTTCATGGATAAATCTACTTCATAGACAATTTAGAGGATGAGGTTTATGATCATAGAGATTCAAGTAAGTAGTCTGCTGTTTGTTAGGATTTCAAGAGACTTTCAAGCCCTATATTGGAAAAGGATTAGATAATCTGTGGTTAAAAATAGTAAGTGACTTGACTTTTGATTTTAGAATCCTGTTTCTGTATTAGTTGATCTGATGTAAGCTCTATTCTCACATTTAAGTTTGTACTACAAAAAAATCTATTTGACAATCATTCTTGTACTTTACCCTTATATTCTTTAAGGGTAGGGCTGAGAGCTACTCTTAGGAAGCCAGGAAAGTTTCTAGATCTCCAATACATCACCAGTGCCGTCCACATTGCCCACCTAGTGCACACTAAATAAATACGTTATTAATTTATAAGTAAAAGTGTTTCAGCAAGTGAATATTTTTAAAGCGTTGTTCACAAAGAAGTCATGAACAAAAAGAGATCGAAGGAAGTTTCTGGAATCTAGGTGTCCAATGTCCTTGCTTCAGGGTTGAGTCTGGTCCAAAATTTACTGTTTAGTTGGCTCACTCATACACATCATTAAATATGTTTAATATAACCTCTTTTGCTAACTTTAGTGATATCAAGGATATATCTGCACTATCATATTCTTGGTAAAATTTGATAAGAATACCACTACTTACTGATTTCCTATATTTAGTTTCCAGATTATACTCATTTTTATATCACTAGGTTTGCTTTTACTCCAACAATTTTTTCTAAACATATTTTAATATAAAAATTTTAAGCCCAGTGCATCGTTTTAGGAGGGCCAGTTCTTGTACAAAGCAATGATAAAAACCCATTTATAAAATAACCAAATTGCTACATACATTTAACCCACTTTCTTGGGAGACCTTTGAATCTCTATAGTCTTGACAAAGTTCCTCTTTAATGTCATTCAGATTGGCAACCGCTACTTTCCATCAAAGTAATTCTATGGTGTCAAAAATGAGGTATTTCATAGGTTTTGCCATCTTGACATAAGAGCTAAGACAAACTGTAATTGTGAGTGAATCTTTCTATATACAGAAAATACATATTTGGAACTTGTCTGGGAATAGGTACACTTTAATTCAGTCATTTAAAAACATTTGTTTACAAATTCCATTCCACAAGTTACTTATTATGAAAGAATTTTATTTATTTCCAGGAAAAAGGGATCTTTTAGTTGTATGTGCTAGCAAAATCGTGAGTTGAATCCAGTTAATCAGGTTCCTTTTCAGTTGGATTTTATAGAGACTTTAATATGAGCAGCTACTTACGCATCTCCAGAGAGAAGCTATGTATATGTGTAAATATATTATGCAAGTTTCTATGAGTATGCCTTTGTATGTGTGTATATATGCACATCTAAATTTCTCAACCTTGCTTTAATAATTATTCTCTTTACAAAGCCAGGTTTCCAAGAACTGCTGCCAATTTCCATTTAGGTTAGAAGCCTGTAATAGTTTCTAATCACCTTGACCCAACAGATACCACTAATGGACCCTCACAAAGGTTGTGTGCTCATAAAAGCAAAGGGAAATACATAATAATGATTTTCAAAATATTATTCTCAACATGCTATAATATTATTAATATTCTATAAGAGGGATTTTAAGTTTGCTTGAGGTAAAAAGGCTGACTGTTACTCTGGGAAGTTTTATGGATGTACATACATGTCTCAAGATTTCTGTTCCTATTCCCTTAAGAATGAAATGGGCACAGTGATGATTGAAATATGCCTTTATTGAAGAAAATGCCTTTTTTATATGAAAGATGGGGTGAGGAAAGATTTTACAAAATAATACATTTGAAAGTACTTTGAAGAAAATAAAGCATTATTCAAACTGGCAGTACAGTGATGAACAACATTGATAGTGGCTTTTTCAGACTTTACCTTAAAGTTTTCTGATTTTCCAAGCTATTAGAGGTACTATTCTGAAAATAAAGATATAAAGCTGTTGAACAATATTAAAAGGGAAGTTAAAGTGTTTGATTTTCATGCAAATAACAATCTCCTGAATTATTTGGTAAGTAAAAATATTTTCATAGGATGGAATCTTTGATGGTAGGTGCCATTTAATCTACAGTTTTAAGGCTTTTGCCCTTAAAAGCCAAGCCTGTGCTGTCAACGGAGCAATGAGAGAAGACTTCAATGAATTTCCCTTCCTTTGTCTAATGCATATTAGTGGTATGTGATTTCAAGCCCTATTATATTGTACCAGTATTGTGCTACAGCCTCTCAAAAGCAGAAAGATGGGAAGGTAGAGTAGTTCATGCTAACACACTTTGTGTCTTTTCTTATCCCTGTCTCCCTACAGAGAGTGCAGCATCCACACGAGTGTCCCTCCTGTGGAGGCTTTGGCTTTCTTCCTTGTTCCGTGTGCCATGGGAGCAAGATGTCAGTATTTCGAAACTGCTTTACAGACTCTTTCAAAGCCCTGAAATGTACAGCTTGTAATGAGAATGGTCTTCAGCGTTGTAAGAACTGTGCTGGATAGTTGGAACTTCTAACCAGGAAAAGCTTCATTGTAGTCACTGAAAGTTTATACATTTTTTAAAAAGAAAATAATGGTTTTTGATTCATTAATAAAGTTTGTAATTTATAATTCTTTGTTCTGAATTTTTTGGTGTGATCCTTTTTGTTGGTTTATCAAATAAACATTGATTTAACAACCACTATATTCCAGGCACTCTGCTAGATTCTGGTTTCTAACTGGAATGAAAAGAATACTAGGTACCATTCTAAAGTCTGATTCTCTAAATGTGCATGACTTTATAAAGAAAAGGCAAAAATGTGTCTAATGGTGCCTATTGCAATGTTACACTATTATCCAGGATGAGTTAATGGGACTCCCCAGATCCTTAACACACTTCTAGGTATGTCTAAGCGCCAGGAAAGGAGAAAGCTCTGGTGAATGGGAAAGGGTATGATCAAGTTTATGCTTAGGCTATAGACTTTTTAAAGCAGTAGAACAGTCTTAGATGATGTTAATGATACATCAAAAAAAATTATAAGATTTTTTGGGTAATAATACAAAAGCTACCAAAAAACTTATCTGGATTTATTTTCTATTTTATTTTCAAAGAGGACTAATTTTTTGAACCTTTATTCAGTGTAACTGTTACTGAAAGTCTTTCAAAAAAGTGGCTGTTTTTGGTACTCTTGAGCTGGACCCAAGAGAGCTATACAGTTTGAACACACAGAAATATCAGTAAGGGCACAAAAGGAAATTCTGTTGAAAGCATCAATTGGTGATTAGATACTTGTGTGCATGTCTGTGGATTCCCTTATCAATGATTTTTTTTTGAGAAGTCACTTTTATAATTTTTGTGATAAAGTGATCAAAATATTTTGCTCCTTGGTTTTCTTAAAGATCAGCACATACTGGAGGAGTACTGTCTACTTCATCAGGTGCGGTAGGAGGCAAAGCTTCTGTTTTTGTGGAGCTTGTACTCTAGGAAGGAAGTATTCAACAGTTAAATATAAGCAAATGAGCTGGGAATAGTGGCGCATACTTGTAATCCCAGCATTTGGGAGGCTGAGACAGGAGGATCATCATTTGAGGACAGATTCAGCTACTTAGTGAGGCCCTCTGCAACTCTGAGACTCTGTTTCAAAAAAAAGAATAAAAAAATAGGGCTGGGGTGTAGCTTGGAGGTAGAATGCCTCTGGGTGGTTCCATCCCCATTTATATATATATCATGGCCCTCATTTGCATTATATATATGTGTGTATGTATATATACACACATATATATAATGCAAATATATATACATATATACATACATATATATATATACATATATAATGCAAATGAGGGCCATGATATCACCAAAGCAGAACAGTGTACTTTGGGAAGGACCAACATATATGACTTAGAAAATGGTTAGAAAAGCTCTTGAACAACTGATACAAGGATAATTAGAGTCTAGGATGTCAAAGATCAAGGAGAGAGTGCTTCAGTTAAAGGAATAGCATATATGGAGGCCTGAGGTCAGAGAAGAGCCCTGTGTTTGAAGACTGGTAAGAAATCTAATATAGGAATTGACAATCTTATAATATGAGAGAAGTTGATAAGCAGCTCTAGCCTTCTGATAATAACACACATGGAATCTAAACAAAATAATTAAAAATGAATACAACTGTAGAAGACCTTGGGAAGTAAGTAGAAACAGATAAGAACAAGAGGGGATCCAATCACTGGAAGACAGAAAATGAGATGCCATTTCTTCAGCTTTTCCTTTGAGAAAGCACGTTCCAGTTTGCACAGAATTTAGTTCATTAGGGCAGTGCGGTTGACTAGGCTGAGGAAGGAGGTTATATAGTTTGGAAATGACAGAGTGGGATGGAAGGGAACATTTCAGAAAATGAGAGGGTCATAAAGAGAGTCCCCAAATCTGCTCACTAATTAAATAATCATTATATGACAACTAGATTTAACAAGGGTTAAAATATCTTCATAAAAATGCATATAAAGCTGAGTGTGGTGGCACATGCTTTTAATCCTAGAATTCAGGAGGCTGAGACAGGAGGATTGCGGTTTGTGGACAGCATCAGCTACTTAGGCCCTTTGCAACTCAGTGAGACCCTGTTTCAAAATAAAGAATAAAGGCCAGGCGTGGTGGCGCACGCTTATAATCCCAGCGCTTGGGAGGCTGAGACAGGAGGATCGCACGGGTTTGAAGCCAGACTCAGCTACTTAGTGACGCTTTCAGCAACTTAGGCCCTGTTTCCAAATAAAACATAAAAAAGGTCTGGGAGTATAGCCTGGAGGTTAGAAAGCCTCTGGGTTCCACCCCCAGTACCACACACACACACACACACACAAAGAATAAAAAATAGGGCTAAGGGTGTAGCTCAGAGGTAGAATGTGCCTGGGTTCTACCCTCAATACTGCCCAAAAGTGCATATAAAAATGAAAACAAAAGCCAGAACTGAGAAAAATATTCACAATATAAGTATCTGTAAAAACTGAAATACAAAGATGAAAAGCAAAACGACAACCAACAGATATTTCACAAACAGAAAAACATGGATGGCCAAACACATCCAAAAATATATGACACCATTAATCATCATGGGAATGAAAATAAAAATCACAAAGTGATAGCAGGACACATGAGCCAATGCTATATTCAACAATTATATCCCTAGTTATTTATTCAAGAAAAATGAAAGCATATTTCTACATTAAAATGTGTTTCATAAGGCTGGGCATGGTGGCGCATGCTTGTAATCCCCACGTTTGGGAGGTGGAGTCAGGAGGATCGCGCAGGTTTGAAGCCAGCCTCGCTGGCTTAAGAGACCCTGTTTCCAAATAAAAATATAAAATAGTTCAGGGAGTGTAGCCCAGAGGTAGAAGGGCTTCCAGGAACCCCAGTACCACCACCAAAAAAAGTGTGTTTCATGGAAGTTATATTCCTAATAGCTAGAAAGTAGATATATTATAAATGTTCATTGACAGGGAAATTAATAAGAAATTTACTCTTTATTAATACGGAGGCACATTATTTGGTAATACAAAAGAATAATGTTTTGATTCTCACAATAATATGAGAGAATCTTAAAATTAAGATTTACTAAGCCAGATGTGGAGGAAGGATATATACTGTGAGATTTCATTTATACAAAGATACAGAATAAGTAAAATGAATCTATAGAATGATTGTCTCACAGAGATGAGGAAGAGGGAAAAAATTAAATATTATCAGAGCTACGAGAGTGGAACAAGAGAGGGCTAGCGAGAGTTGACTTTTATCAAGAAAGAAGGAAAGATGTTTGCATCAGGAAGAATTTTTATTTCTTTTCCATCATGGTTGTGAAATTCTGTTAAGTGGTAGGGCCTATCTAGACAAATATTTTGACTTTTCAGGTTCTGGTTCTTCTCTGAAAATGCAACCAGAGTCTCTGTGTCTTCCTTGTTTGAGGTATCATCAAGGTGAAAAATTACGATAGTACAAGGGGATCTAACATGCACTATAGGCTCTAAAGACAAAAGCTCACTGACTTTCAACTGTGTTCACAAGAAATATTTCTATTTATATATTTATAAAAATCTATGATGTAATTTTGTTCTTCTTTATGGCTAAGTAAAATTTCATTGTGTACATATCCCATAGTTTTGTAATTCATTCATCTGTTGATGGTTTTTAAGAAGGTATCTCACTTATCTTTCACGATACCATATAATTTCATAGACAAAACCCCTGCAATTCATAATGCTAATTAATTTTTCAAAGGCTTAAGATGTATGCTAATTATTTTGAATTTTCAGTGTCCACGTGATCTGCCTTATTTTCTTATACAAAATGGGAAATCAGTGAAGCAATCAGGTTTTATCAAAGATAAATACCTAAATGAAAGAGTTAAAATGAAAAGAAGCCAGCCTCATGTTCCCCAGCTCTTAAACTTCATGCATTCTTCCTGGAGCTCTTTATTAATTTCAGAAATGAGAAAATGCTGGTTGTTGAAAGAGGATATACAGTAATGAGTTCAAGGCTGGACTTGGTCCATTAATTTAGAAAAAAGACTAAAGGGGGGTCTTAATACAATAGCAACATGTTTATTATTAATCTTTTTGCCATTCCAAGGTTTTTGTGTAAAGGTAAATTATTAGTTTATTGATTAGAATTTTGTCTGGGCTTTCATGAGCAAATCTCACACAGAGTAAGGAAGCCAGTCTGGACTTCTTCAAAATGGAGTGAATATTATAAGACTCCTTCAGCAAGCATTCTGAATGTAACACTGAATTTAGATTTTTGTGATCATATCTCCTGAACCTTTTTTAAATTTTTTAACAATTTTTTTATTGAACATAAATAGTATACATTTAAACTATATTTGGTGCCCTCTCCACCCCGCCCCCGACTCCTGAACCTTTTTAGTGCCCTCACTCACAATTAGTTCAACAGTGATTTTCTTTCTAGTACTTGACTTTATGAAGTTGTTTCTAGGCATTAAACTTAGATCTCAGAATAAACAGCTTTCTTTCTCTTTGCTTCTGTATTTAACTGGTCTTTGCAATATTTAGTTATAATAAATGATTACCTTTAATTAGAATTAGTATCTCATTTAGTTGCACAATTATATGTATAATAGTGATCATAATTATAAGGCCACCAGGTTGGAGAGAAACAAAACTGAGTCTCGGGGTATGTATTTGAGGGCAGCAAGAGTGGTTCTGCTGGTTTGCATCAGGAGGAACTCAGTACAAGGCGATTGGGAAGCATCTACAAACTTTAAAAGTATGTGAAGTGGATGTCGGCTAAGAAAGCTTTAGCTAACATTTGTGGTCATAGCAGCAGTCAGGGCACTGTGCGTAATATGCCCAAGATAGTCATCAGTGCCCTTTTCACTGTCCTTCAGGCTAATCGGTAACTGCCATTGCCTAGATACCAAAATTCCCAATGTAGGTAGGGTTTGACTAGAGAACCAATTACTTTGGAAAACATGTAGCTCTTTCCAAGTGGGAAAACCTTCCCGGCCTTCCTCACTTGCTCACGTTGCTACTGCAGACTTCTACTTTACTAGAAATGACTGCAGTGGGCTCTTATCAAAAAAGTGCTCTTCTTCCGAGGAACACTGGCCTC
Organism: Muscardinus avellanarius; assembly: GCF_963383645.1. NCBI lineage: Eukaryota > Metazoa > Chordata > Mammalia > Rodentia > Gliridae > Muscardinus > Muscardinus avellanarius. Next base: position 103,140,496 of record NC_137791.1, on the reverse strand, counting down.
CTTGGGAAACCTTTGACAGACTATGTATAATAATTCTACTCCCTGAGAGAATTTTCTTTTCCCAATTGTGGAGAAGTATATATTGTCTTTTCTTTCTTTTTTCTCTTCTTTCTTTCTTTCTTTCTTTCTTTCTTTCTTTCTTTCTTTCTTTCTTTCTTTCTTTCTTTTTTTGGTGGTACTGGGGTTCCTGGAAGCCCTTCTATCTCCGGGCTACACTCCCAGACCTATTTTTTTATATTTGGAAAGAGGGTCTTTTAAGCCATTGAGGCTGGCTTCGAGCCTGCACGATCCTCCTGTCTCCGCCTCCCAAGTGCAGGGATTACAAGCGTGCACCAACTGGCTATATTTGCTTTTCAAAGCATAAAAATTCCTCTAGGAGAGAACAGTTCCATCCTGATGGAAACTTTTTTTTTGTTCTATTTATTATTTTTTTTTTTATTAAACGTAGCATAGAACACACAGGAGAATTCAAATAACACACTGGGTTATTTGGTGGCAAGGCGAATTTGAATGAAAATACAGAATTCCCAGTTGTCCTAAAATCATTGATTATATGTAGTAAAACTGAAATCAATTCAGTATGAATTGATATCTAGAAAAAATCCGTATCTATTCTTTCCTTTGCTTAGCATTCTACTTGTGTTCTTACCATTTTCTCTCTGTTTTTACTGTTACCTTGTTCCTTCTCCCTCTAGCATTGATTTAGAGGAATTCGAATATAAATGATATTTTGGACTTAAAAGAGAGGTACACAGCTCAGTTAAAGAGCAAAATGTTGGCTCTTTAAAAAATCTGGACAACAGTGCTGAACTGGGTGTCAGTTTATTGTGATGAATGAAAAATACCCAGGCTCATAGAAAGAAATGATCTTTAAAATTTTTTTTCTTATAAATCGCTAGATGTTTTTTTCCTATTTCATGCATGTTTTTGCTTCTGATAAGTAAAGATATCATGAGCCTGAAGACTCTAAAAAGATGACTGGTCCAAAATCTAAGGTGTTTCCTTGAAGGCCACCTGGCACTCGATCACTCTGAAGTTCACATATTTGCTTTCATTATTACAGCTTTTTTTCTGAGTTTCCTGTCTGCTTTTGTGAGTTTCCCATCTGCTGAGACAGAGCTGTTAGTATATTTTGTGTCACATTTTGTTTTCTGGATAGAAAACATTATACATGCTTTATTCTTAGAAAAGAGAAATATTGCTGTTTTTCAGAACATTCTCTCCCTAAGGTGCGAGTACTCTTTGTATTTTTTTTTCCAGAGGTTGCTATGAATCCTTATTCTGTTATAAATATGTAAAAAGCTACCAGCAGTTGTGTGCCTCTTCCTTACATATCCTCTTCTCATGTCTAGACAAATAGAGGAAGATTTGGGAGGTCTATTTATGAATAGAAGTACTTTAGACCGAACATTTAAATTTCTTAGTAAGGATGCGGTGATGAGTCATTATATAAAACTCCCTGAGTTTCTGGGGTTAAGACTAAGCATGTGACACGTGGTCAAGAGACCTGCAAGGAATTGTGAGGGCTACAAAGAGGAATGTGACACGGCTTTGCCTCCATCATTACTGAGAAGACAAGACATGGTGTGGATAACTAGAACACAAATGTCATACGGTGCAGCAGATGGCATTGAGGCTGACTGATGAAAAGTAGCAGGTAGAGGAGAAAAGGCATTTTGTTTTGACTTTTGGTATTCCCCATAGCTGATTAAGTGGGAGTCCAAGGCCGAGCAGAAGCACAAAGTATCCCTCTCAGAGAAACCTCCCCAGAAGCCACAGGAAAGGCCCGTGTTTCCAGCAGTTGTCAGATGGAGCAATGAGATTGTCGCTCCCTGAATACTCTCTGTTGTTTGACTGCAGCGTATCTCCCTATTTTTGGAAACAAAATTCCCCTGATTATCAAATTTAGAGTGGCATTGATTTTCCCAATGTTTTTCCTTTTTTCACTGAGGACAAATTCCTGAGGGCTCAGATCCAGAGCTAACAGAAGGGCATTGCTTTTTAGTATGTCTGTCAGGGAAGGAAAGGATAAGCAAGGAAACTGTCAAGGTCTTTGCTTATCTGTCAGGGATTCTGGTTATCGGTCCTATTTGATCCTTGGAAACTTGTCTGTGTGCAAACCATTCCCACTTCGGTGGGCAGTTTGTGCCCCTCCCAAGCCAGACCGAGGTGACCTCAAAGCAGGTGACTAACAGTGCTCTCAACAACACAGATGATTAGTTATCAGATGTCTGGCAGGGTTGCTAAATATTATAGAATACTCAAAGGGTAGGATGAATGAACATGAAAGCCTTCTTAGTGGACCTGGATTAAATCATGTCTTTAATAATAACTAAGTTTTATTTTTCTGTATTTTTATTGGTGCATTGTCATTATACATTATAGGGAGGTTCAAAGTCATACAAGCAAACACGAACACATAAGTTTTGCTGTGTTTTCCTTCAGGTGCCACCCCACAACCTGTACAAAATAGTGAGATTGGTAGTGGTACTTTCATACGTGAGTAGAGCACAATTTGAATTGATTGTTTCTTTCATCAGTTCTTCCTTTTCCCCTCTTGGGATCCCTCCTCTTTTACCTTTCCACTATTCTAATTCTCTTCTCTTCAACTGTCTGAAGTCTCTTTTGCTTCCTATTTTTTCTCTAGCTTCCACATATGAGGAAAAAGCATTTGACTTCTGACTTTCTGAAATTGGCTAATCTCATTCAGTATAATATCCTTTAATACCATTGGGTTTCCTGCAAATAACATAATTTTGTTGCTCTTCATGAGATGAGTAAAATTTTATTATTTGTACTCCATGTTTTCATTATTCATTATTCTGTTGACAGACCCCTAGATTGGTTCCATAACTTGCATAGTGTGATTTGGGTTGCTATAGACATGCATTTATCATTGTAGGAGTCCACCTTTTGGAAAAATACTGAGAAATGGTATAGCTGGATTATATACTTAGTCTTTTATGAAATCTTCATACTGATCTCCATAGTGGTTGTACTAACTTTCTGTCCCACCATCAGTGTATAGGAGTTCCTATTTCCCCACATCCTCACCAGCATTTATTATTGTTTGTATTCTGAATGGTTGCCATTCTAACTGGAGCTAAGTGGAATCTAAGTGTAATTTGTTTTGCATTTCTCTTATCGCTAAGGATGGTAAACATTTTTCATTAATTTAATGGCCATTTATATTATTTTGAAAGTGTCTATTTAGTTCAATTGCCCATTTTTGATCAGGTTATTTGTTATTTCAGTATCGGTTTTACACAGAAGTTATGGGTGGGAAGATATGGCCCCACTATAAAATCCAGCAGGTGAAAATCAAAGTGCTTAGCATAGTGTTTGACATATTAAAACATTCATTATTACAGGTGATCACAAAGATGATGATGGTGATGGACAATGGATTACTATAGCATAGGCTCTGGATTTTAGCTAACTGATTTTGGATCTGAGTTTCACCATTTACTAGTGTTTAACTTTCGGCAAATTATATGCTTTCTGTGCCTCATTTTTCTCATTTGTAAAATGTGCTAATACCAACACAACTATTAGGTTTGGTAAGAGAAATAAGTTTGTATGCATAAAGTATTCATTTCATTTCTTGACACATAGGTGAGATTTGAGATCATTTTAGACTAGATAGTGAAAGCTTTGAATGTGTAGTAGTTTGTTTTTACTCCATAGGCAATGAAGGCATTTACACTAAAATTATCTATACACTGAAACATTAATTTATAAAAAGAAAACTGTCTATTGAAAGAAATGAGAAAGCAGGAAAAATAAAAACATGAGATCTGGGATGTACTCCTAACCAAAGAAAATATATGGTGCTTTTTTTTTTCTTTTTGCATAGTCAAAATACATGCAACAAAATCCTGGTTCACAATAATCTGAGAACCTTGTTAAAAGGCAAAAGTGGAAAGGTGGGAATGGATCTTCTGAACATCTTTCAATACTTTGAGTATTTATGCTGCCTATTCCCATCATGTTGGGGTATTAATACTTAGATGAGGAGTGATTCCATTATGGGCCAAAACAACGGATCTGTTGAACTAGAGGCTGAGACTTCCACAGCCATTTTTAAATTTTGCTACCACTGCCCCCCCCACACACAAAATAAGGTCACTTCTTGGCTAACTGATTGATGCTCTCAATGGAAAATAATGTTTTTTGCAGGAAAGAGGGGGCCTAGAACCCAGGAAGCTTTTCAGAGATATCCAGTGATAAAGGATCATGGAAGCTGATGGTACTGCAATATTACCAGGGCAACCAAAGGGTAAGAGTAAGACATCCTAGAAAAAAGTATTGTATCATCTTACCAGGAGAAGAACTGTGTGCACTGAGATGTTGACTGAAAGGCAGAATTAATATGCAATAATATGATAGACACAAACTGAATATTATGACCATTTGCAGAAAGGCAGATGACAGTAGCTATTGCGGCATTTTAACCCCCCTCCCCACTGTATATGAATAAGCCAATATCACTATTTCTCACCTCATTCTCCATATTATTTTAGAGTGTGGATTTGATCACTAACTTTATAATTGAAGTCATATTTGACTTTAAATTCACATTAAGCCACATCACTCATTACCAGCCACTCTTTCTCTCTCCCTCTTATTTTCTCTTTCTCCTTTCCCTATCTGGCTAAGCTTTATCACTTCTGCAGTTCAGCTATAATTTCTCCTAGAAATAATCTGGGTGAAAACCAAAGATGTATGTATGCATTCTTGCTTTGGAGGGAGATATTTTCAGCACAGCATGAAGCTGATGAGAAGATTCTAACACTAGACTGGTATAGTGCTGTACTTTGGAGAATCATGTCTGGCAATAGAACTATGAACTAAAAAGAAATATAGATTTGGTTCTTTTATTGTGGCCTGGATAGTAATCTGGAACTCAGTACGAAGGAAGGTATCACTCATTATACTGTTGGGAAGTGTCTTAGAAGCAGCTCACACACTTGAAAATCATGCCACTAGTGGAATCATATGGATTGCCTTAGAAAGAAGGGTCCCCGCAGGATTTCAAAATATCCATGGGCTTGCAGAAGTCCTGACGGGAAAGATATTTACCATCTACTGATAAAAAGAGGTGAAGTTTTGAGCAGTTGATTGGACAAATTAATGTTATAGTAAGCAAAAGTGAGAAAATTTTCTTTGCCTATCTGAATAGTAGGAGGGCTTTTTGATACATACAGTTACTTCTGAGTGTTAAATTAGTACATGATCGTTGTAGGATACTTTTAATAAAGAAATAAAGGCACAAATGCACCCCGTGGCATTATTTCCTTCGAGGTCTTTAGTCTGCATTTGTGTGAACTGTATAAATTTGGATGTTTCCTTTTACGTTTCTTCTTACTACTTTTTAGTTCTCAAATCAAGAAGCAGAATCCTCTCTCCTTCAACTCTTTTACAAGTGGCTCAAACTTCACTTCAACCATAAACAGCTTCCTTAACTACTATCACCCTCTACCACAGTACTGTTTCCCACCTTGTTTACCTTCAAAACACTTGATGTTGCTTGGAATTGTAGTACATATTAATGGTTCATTATATCCGGAAATGTATTCACTGCCTTATTCCTAGGTGCTAAAATGATCATAAATTATGTAACATAAGCAAGTGTTGCTAAACAAAGCAATGTGTTTATTTGTATAATTCAGTAAAATTTTATTTATTTAGGTAGGTAAATACCATGTTAAGGATTATTATTATATAGTATTTTCTACATTATTATGCAATCTACTTTTTCATTGCTATTATGGCATAGTTACTTTTATGTATCCAATACCTCCTTTTTGTTTAAGTTGTAAGGGTGTAGAATTCTGTTTTCCAACTCTATTTCTGAGTGATTTAAGGTAATTGGCTTGGAAAAAATGTTTTTTTGTGCTTTTATTGGTGCATTTTATTCTCATATCATAATGTAAATCATGTTGACAATGTCATACATTTGCACATGCACTTAGAGCCCCCTCCTCATTTCCCTCCTTCCCTTTACAGAGTACCCAGATTAATGTTGGTATATAGTCACATGCATACATATAGTCTATGGTAGTATTTCTACTAATGAACCTAAATCTTCATCTACCCTTACCCTTATATCTTTTCCCTGGCTCCACTGAGGTTTCTCTTCATCATCTGGAGTCTCTTGTATCCCAATTACTCCCTATCCTGCACATATTAAAGAAAACACATGACCCTTGACTCTCTGTAATTGGCTAATTTCACTTAACATAATGTTCTCCAGGTCCTTCCATTTTCTTGCAAATTACATAATTTAATTTTCTTTATGGCTGAGTAGAATTCCAGTGTGTGTATTTACCATAATTTTGTAATCCATTCATCTGTTGATGGACACCTAGGTTGGTTTGGCTATTGTAAATTGTGCTGCTATGAAAATGGGTATATATGTATGCATATTATTGTAGTTCTCTAGTTTCAGTCCTTTTGGAAAGACATCCAGTAGTGGTATGGCCAGATCATATGGTGGATCCATTCCCAATTTTCTAAGGAATCTCCACACTGGTCTCAATTGTGGCTGCACTTGTTTGCACTCCCACCAACAATGTAGAAGAGTGTGTATTTTGCCACAGCCTCACTCACCAACATTTATTGTTATTTGAGTTATTTATAATTACCATTCTGGGCTGGGTGTACTGGCACATGCTTGTAATCCCAGCATTCTGGAGGCAGAGACGGGGGGATTGTGGTTCATGGCCAGCTTCCGCTACTTAACAAGGCCCTTCGCAACTCAGTGAGACCCTGTTTAAACAAACAAAAAAAAGACTAAAAATTAGGGCTGGGGGTGTACTTGGAGGTACAATACCCCTCGTTTCCATCCCCAGTACCACATACACACACAAAGAAATTATTGCCCTTAACTTTTATGCCATCCATAGTAAGCATGATACTTGAGTCACACTGTATTACTAAGATTTGATAAGTGACAATTTAATTCTCCACACATCTTTACATCTCTTTTCACACAGTTCCTTTTAAGTGGAAATATACAAAAATAGATGACCCAACAAGACTGATTCTGACCACCACTGGTTGAGATCTGTAAACTGTCAGTTTCTACTACTCTTTCCATTCAATTTCTATTACAGGGAGGCAGAAGAGGAAATGAGGTTTGTTACTTGTTTTGTACTCAAGCTCTGTAATTAACTGCGATTATTGTCTGATTGAGTAATTTGTGCATCCTCTCTCCCCTTTTTCTCTCTAATGCCACTCTAAGCAGCACTTAATGAAGAATAGGGTTTAACCACACTCTTGCAGTCAGCAGTGCTCATTCATCTCATTCCATATGCAATTAACTCTTAATACTGCAGTGGCAGGAAAGACACTGCAATATACATTGAGTTTGAATCCTTCTTAAAGATTTTTTCTAGGATGGGGTTGTAGTGGTGATCATGCTTTGAACACCCATTACCAAGTTAAGTGTGAAGTTTGAGAGAAATGCTTTAATCACCTTGCATAGCCCCCATGTGAGTATTTAACAGAAGGAAGGGACAGATCAGATGTACAATCTTCTAATTCTCATAGGCAAGTTGGCTAACATCCATGTTCTTTTTATTTCAGAACAGCTTAAATTCCTGCCAATAATACCTGGTATATATTACCTTCCTCAGAACGACATAAATAGCTTATAGACTAGAGTGCACCAGTAATAATATGAATTAAAAGTGTAATGTAGAAGTGCAATAGAGTGATTTGCTCCTGAATTTCACTTCATGGGTTGTGAAATAATTCCTTTTCTAAGTAAAGGTAGAATCCCAATTCAGCTTATATATGAGAGTTTTTGTGACATTACTTTAACATTTCCACACATTGGCACAAGTTTACAGCTGAGCTTTTATTGTTCCTTAAGGAGAATTCTCTTTCAGGTTTGCCAATTTGTCCCTGATGTCTTGTATAAAAAATGGAATATGCATTCTAAACCCCACTGAGATGCTAAAAGGAGACATATGAATATAGCACATTGGAATATTTATCTTGGGATATTATTGAAAAATAATAGAACACATGTAGAGACCGTCAGGTTATATATATATACCTGAACTACCTCCAGAGCCTTTAAAGATACGTGTTAATAGCATTGGAAGTACAGTGTGTTTTGCAATTCAGATGTTTTAGGCCACTTTCTTCAAATATATCAACAGATACCTCAGCTCCTTCAATTTTTTCTTCTAGTGCTCAAACTTAAGATGCCATAAACATATAATAATTGTAAAACTGAATCATAGGATATGTAAATTACCCTGGTTATTTATTTTTATTATTGTGTGTGTGTTTGTGTGTATGTGTGTGTGTGTGTGTGTGTGTGTGTGTGTGTGTGTATCTGGTGCTGAGAGTCGAACTAGAGCATTATACTTCTGATCTACATCCTGGCACTATTTTATTTTTTATTTTAGAAAGTGTCTCACCAAGTTGTTGACAGCCTAAGACCACAAACCATGATCCTCTTGTTTCAGCCCCTTGAGTACTGGGATTACAAGTGTGGTCTACCATGGCAAGCTTCTTGCTTATGATTACATCAGGATACTAATATTTTTTACACCTTACTTTTTTTTTAATTAGAAGACTGCCAACAATCTTTTAATCTGAAATCTAAGGATCTAGTACAGATAATAGAAAAGATAATAATTATTATTTAAATAAAATACACAGACATTAAAAATAAAAATACTGGTGTTTTTTACTTAGTGTTTTATCTAATATTTAGTTGTGCTCATGGAAGAAAATGGCATAGGATTTAGGTAATACTTTGTAGATTGTATTAATATTAACAGTTGATCTTGTCAAACTAGACAAATCTCAGTTTAAATGAGGTTTTAAGCCCAATTATTCAGTTTTTTTTTGTACTAGGGATTGAACACAGAAGTATTCTATCTCTGAGCTATACCCTCAACCCTGTTTTTTATTTTTATTTTGAAACAGGGTTTTGTTGGTTGACGGGAGTCTCACTATTTGGTGAGGCAGTCCTTGAACTTGCAATCTTTCTGTCTCAGCCTCCCAAATACTGAGATTACAAGCATGTGCTGCCATATATGGTTTTGTGGGTTTTATAATATGATGTTAATATCCAATGAAGAAATACAGAAAAGAAATTCACAGGAATAAATACTGGTTAAAGTTATTAAATAAAACCATATAATTAGGCTTATACATTGTCTTTCAAAGTAGCAAAACTGAGGATAATGAACAGATTGAGAATTAAATATAAACAAAATAACACAGTCCGTTTTTTTCATCTTTTCTGACATTTTTCAAACTCTTGACAACATAGCAGATGTGGGTGAAATGTATGACATTTTTCATGGCCTGAAGGAGGGCTGATGAAACTAAAGAGATACAGGCTACTACTTTTCACTGCTTGAGATAGCACATCCTGGTAGTCTGCTTTGTTTTAGTGTGGACATTATTGAATAAAACAAACTCAATCACTAAGCCAAGCATGTGAAGGAAGGATGGGGAGGGAATGGGATGGGGATTGAGTAAGGCTAATTGGGTGATGTGTGCATGTATGTCTACACAAGTCTTTTTTCCCATTAAGATATATGACTACAATGCACCAATAAAAAATTAAAAAAAATAAAGTAAAAAAATTATCCCATTTGAAAAACATGTTTTTGCTTAAAACCACGGAAGGGCCGAAACAATATAACAAAAGCAACTTGTGGGTATTAAATGCCGCAGAAAGATTTTAGTAGGGGAAGCCTTTGATAACTATATATCTACCCTCATCAATACCCTCCAATTGACTATCAACTTTATTTCATTACTTTTACAAGTTCCAGCCAAGAACATAACAGTGTTAATGCACATGTTCATTGTAATGTGTGAAATCCATGGTAGCAGTCTTTGGTTTCAAAGTAGAAAAAACGAGTTTCAACAGCTGGGTTTCAGGAACCATGCAGATCTGCGCTGGTATGGCCACTGAAGTCTGAATGAGAGACTTACTGCCCCCGCCTAGCTGCGCACATGTTTCGCAAAGCCATTCATCTCCTATTGAATTCCCTGCAAACATGCAGACACTTCTGCCCCACTGCACAGCCCACCTAATGCTTTATTCAGTTGATTTGATTTATTTATACTCTGCCTATTTCTCCCAGTGCTCTGATGTGAACTTAATACAAATTCAACATCCAAGGCAGCCGACACTGGATTTGACGAAAGCAAAGGTGTATAAGGAAAGTATCCAAAGACAAGTCATGATTTAGACTATACTGACCATACAGCAGGGACTCAATGAGAGTTTCAGAGGAACTCCAAAAGCAAAGGTATTTTGGCCTCTGAAACTTTAAGAGAACGTAGTTAGGTTTTCACACTAGATCCCATTCAAGGCAGAGCATCTGAGAGGAAGGTAGCCATTTTGAAGAGTAGTTTGAAAATAATTGTTTGACTATCAGTCTTCAAGACTAATTTATAACCATTGCCAAATTTTATTCCCAGAAAATCACATGCATACTAAAATAATGTTATTACACCCTTCTAAAAAGAAATACAAACAATGAATTGGGAGAATCCTGCACTTGAATACTTTTAAACATTTATCTACCCCGAGTAAAGTGATCAGATTCTTCATCAGACAAATAGAATCAATCGATGTTTGAAGTAAAATTGAAATACCAGAATTCTTTTAATTTAATTTCACAGAGATGCTCTTGAAAACAGGTATACTTTATAGCATATGAAAAATAGGTAAATATGATTTATTCTCTTTACTGGGGATAGTTTCATAGAGGACACAGAAGTCATTCACATATTCTAGGTAAGAAGTTTTTAAGGTATGAAGTAAAGAGGTGTACAATTGCTGGAAGAGCTGGAGTCTAGGGAGCTGGCACATAATATCTCAGCACGAAATATTCAATAGAGCATTCTCAAGACCTCATCAGGGAGCTGCTACAATCTCCAGGATGCTTCGGGCAACACATCCAGTTTCAATAGTGAGGCTGGGTTTCTTGAGCTCATCAGGACACACCGAGTCCCAGATCTGACTGCAACTGCCTCTGGAAAGTAATAGCTTCTTTTTCTCTTTTATGCCACAAAGTTCATGCAAATGCTTCTTACTGGCAAACCCTCACCCAGAACCATACGAAGAAGAAGATTGTGGGACTTGTAGTTCTTACCTTTATAGACCTTGCTTGTAGTTCTGTATTAGACCTTATGGTATCCAGACAGTGAACTCTTAAGACTAGTTTTTTAAGACAACTTCAGGGAACTAGAGAAGAATTGTATTCCAGATATAAAAACTTGAAAATCATAGGCAAAGTAGAAACTCAAGGGAGAAAATAAAGCACACATTTTACAGAGTATACAACACATTATAAAAATGAAAGTTTAGTTTTTACACTTTTGAAGGCATAGTATAGGATTGTAGAAGGCTAACTTCTTGGCTTTGACAACTTACTTTAAAAATGCAAGTTATTAAAATAATTCACCTAAAAGGACTATTGACTTCAAAACGATTACTACAGGTTTCTGTGGTGGGTATATTTGGAGTATCTGTTCAGTTACGAATGAATAAATTCTCTTTTGATATGGAAACTTATGACAACCCCAGTCCCTCAAGCCATATAATATTTATGAAATCCTTGCTCTTAGTTTATTGGACCATGGGAAGGCATTTTACTCAAACTATGATTATAAGATTTTTTTCTTCAGGGAATTTTAGGTCTGGGCTTCTCTCTATTAATTTTTTGGTGTACTGGATATTGAACTCAGGGGCATTCTATATCCCTATCCCTATTTTATTTATTTATTTTTATTTTGAAACTGGTTATTGCTATTTTGTTGAGAGTCTTGCTAAGTTGCTGAGGCTGGCCTTGAACATGTGATCCTCCTGTCTCAATTTCCCAAGTAACTGGAATTGTGGGTGTATACTACTATGCTTGACTAGTCTTGGCTTCTCTTGACTCTGCCAGATCAAACTTTTGGATATCTGGGTTATCCAATCTGCTGAGCAAGGAAAGTGAATGAAAGATCAAAATTTACCAGACTTAGGTTTAGCAAGAGACCTACAATTTTTCTGTTTCTGTTACTGTTTTTTCTGGAAACCTGGAATTGTTGCCCTTGGATTCTATGAAATAGACTCATATCTATATAGAAAATTCCATCTCCCAGCCCATCTAAGCTATTTTTCCCTTAAGTACTGTATCTTGAATTGGCTTCTGTTTCTTGCAAGTATAAAGACCTCAAATAAAAATTCTCCTTATATTTAAAATATTATTAATTTAGAGAGTACCTCAATATGATTCAATAGAATATCTTTTGAACAAAACAATTCCACTATTGTTTATTTCCACTCTGATTCATTTTGTCATTACCATTATCTGATTTTTCTTACAGCTCTGTGATTTTGGAATTTTAACTGACTTTTCTCCTCCAATTTCCCACTTTCCTAATCAACAAGAAGATGAGAAGAGAAATGTAATCTGAAATTTAAATTATGAGGTTTGGACCTGCTAAAAAGCACCAGTAAATGAAAGACAATTAAATTTAATGATAAAAATGGGGGTCTAGTAAGTCTCCAATGTAGTCTGTTCCTAAACCCATGGGGCATATGAAGTACAATATTATCTTTTAGCAATATAATCAAAGGTATGCTCCAGAGAAAATGCACTGGATTTCACATAAAATGACAGATTGCCAATTTCTCTTTAGCAAGGTAATTGGCCACCTTGGTAAGAATATTATTACCAACATAAAATATTATCATAGATATGAAACATCTGAGTTTGCAACAGCAGATTTAGCAACTAAGTTAAAAATTTATTGCAATTGGCTTTCATATAAGGTAAAAGAAACACACACACACACACACACACACACACAGGAACAATTTCTTATTGTTGCAAAGCTCTACTAAAAAATCAAAATGCATATTATTGCCAATAGCTGCTTCATCAATTTCAAAAGAAAAAATATTAGCCAATTTGTGTATTACTTCTAGATATTGCTTTTTTATTATTGCATTAAAGCTAATTTTATTCACTTAGGCCAAGACACAGAATGTGACCACAAGAGCATTCAACAGGAAACATTTATGACCTAAATAATTCAGGCAGCAGAAGAATGTAGATTGCTTAGTTTCCCTTAAATAATTTAGAGGTGGCACTTAAGGGCACCCAAGTAATCCACCTAAGAATTGAGAAGAAAAATCATGGTGCATACTTTTTTAAATATTTAAATCTTAGAGGACTTTCCTCTTTTATTCCAGCATAATGAATCTGAAAAATAGAATTATTTAGAAAGGGATAGGTTATGAGTGGACTTTTAAAAGCTCAACTCATATCAGCTTATCAGTGCTCCTTAGAAGGAGCACTCTGCAAGGAGCTAAAGATTGCCATCCAGAAGAAGGCCCATCTGGAGTAAAGTCTTATTGTTTATTTCCTGCAGGGATTTGATCACATAAACTAGTTTTTATTTTCAGGCTCCATATGTACTTTTTGTAAAGATGGACTACTGTTCGCTTTAATATTTGAATATCACTCTTAAAAGATATTCCTGTAGCAATTAAAAATGCTTTCAGTTTTAGGTACATAGAATATATACTGTTTAGGTAAGCTAGAATTATGATAAAGCTTTTGGCACTGAATGTCACAAATATCTTAAGGAATCTATTGATAATGAAGTCATAGTGTTCTTTTCCTTGACCAAACCAAAGAATGCATTTGTTTGCATATTTATGAAAATTGAATTGTTTGGCTTTAAAGCACAAGATGGGGTTATAGCAAAGCATAATTAAAATAAATTTAAGCTATGAGAAAAGGAGACACATTAAATAAACAAATTTACATAACAAAATAGTTTGGCTTAGGAATTTTATTTTTATAATAGAATTTTATTAAAATACAGCATTAAAATGAAGAGAAATAAATTAAATACTTGTCAGCTACTTAATTTGCTAGCTGATTAGGCTCCTGTAAATAAACAGGTAATTTACCTTTTATGACTATTTATTAGAAATATATCCATAGAAGACAGTTGCAACTTAAAAAAATCTCTTTATTGATATTTACTGGCTGTTTTATTTCTCTTGTTGATATCATTATTACCAGGAATATTTTGTTTTAAAATAAAATTTCCTGAGGTCTAATTTACAGAAATAAATGGACACTTTGAAAATCTGACTGGTCTTTTGGTAATTGTGTCCATGAAAATCTGACTGGATGACTTTTGGTAATAGTATCCACCTGCTTCCTGATGTCTTAACACAGAGCACATCTACACTGCTCAAAATATTTCTTTGTATCTTTTTGCTGCCAGTCCTCTGACCTGCCCACTCCTGACCACCAGGCAATAAGGCCACTACAGATCACATTTCTTTTACTATAGGTTAGTTTGACTTGCTCTCTGATTTCTTATATACAACATCACACAGTGATTTTTTTCGAGTGTCTGCCTATTTCATTAAGTATAATGCCTGTGAGACTTGTCAATGTTTTTGCATTGGTTGGTAGTTTATTTGTTTATAATGAAGTACTATGTTATATTTGTCCATTCAGTTTTAGATAAACATTTCAGTTATTTTTAGTTTGGAGTTTTGTAATGTTTTCTCTAAAGATAATTTTAATTTTGAAATAATTTCAAAGTTAGATGAAGTTATAAGAGTAACACCGGTTTTAGTGTTTTCTTAATCACTTATGAATTAATTGATGATAAGATTTTCCATCAGCCCAAATACTTCAGTTCCTAATTCTTGTAAACAAGGACATTCTCTTACAATGTCCTTTAAATTAAACAACCATCAAAATTAACATTGATAGATTATCGCCATCAAATTTACAGATCCCATTTAAATTTTACCCAAGTCATCCTAAAGCTTTCAACCAGAATTGCATGTTGAAACCTCATTGATGGCTTTCAGTCAGAAACAATTCCTCAGCCCTCTTGCCTTAATTATCTTTTTTTTTTAAGTTAACCTGTAGAATGTTTCCTAGTTGGGATTTCCTGGATGTTTTCTCATGGTTACATTGGTTAGATTTAACTAAGTTTTGTCCTAAACAGGTCTCCTTATTTTAAGTTTAGTCTAAAGGATTTTCCACATACAATGTACTGCAACCTAACTTGACATGTAAAACAGACTGTAACCTACTCTTGTAATAAGTAGCCAAGTCTCAGTCAATCATAGTAGATAGTAGCCCAGATTCAGTCAACTACAGACCCTCAACTATTCCAGTCAGTTTAAAAGAAAAATATCTTAGTCAACATTTTCACTGCTATAATCCAACAACTGACCATACAACATAGACAACATAGAGAAAAAATGATTTTTTCATGGTTTTCCTTGAAGATTTTAGGATTCAGTCCATGTGAGGCCAAGGACCCCAGATCTCTCCCAGAGAGGGAGAGGGAGAGCTCTGTTCTCACAGAACATCTCATGATAGCCAGAATTAAGAGAGAGAGAGAGAGAGAGAGAGAGAGAGAGAGAGAGAGAGAGAGAGAGAGATTGAGAGATTCAAGAGAGAATGAACCAAATATAATCCACAATACTGCACCCTGAGGGACCTCCCTTCTCCAGCTAAACCCTACTAGCCCAGGCCACAGCTCAGATAAATCTATTAAAATGGATTTATTCACTGCTGAGATTACAATTCTCATCACTTAACCTAATCACTTAGGATTTTATTAATCCTAAATATCATTAAGTGAGCTCTTCAGATGATATTCTATACCTAACTATAATAGCAGGTGCCAAGCTTTTAATCACTGTATCTGTTTTGCACCTTAATTTTGTTTTCTGCACTTTACTTTCTGTTACTGTCTCTAACTGTCATAAACAGCCATGTGCCAGCATGAGAATCATTCTGGACTTATTCTGGTTTCTGAATATTTGGGTATTGGCGAATCCATTTCTCAAAATCCTTTGAATTTGATATTTCTGAAGTTCTACTTTAAGTACACTCAAGTTATACATTTTGATTGAGAATATCAGAGAAGTGATGTTGTGTTATTTTTATTGAATTCTGTTAGATAACACAATTTTAATTTGTTTCATTACTGGTGATGTTAACTTTGATCACTTGATTAAGGTGACATCTGCTATGTTCTTTCCTTGTAAAATTACTCATGTGCCCTTTTGTGATTAATAAATATTTTGTGGGGAGGTACTTTGAGACTATGTAAATTCCCATTGCTCATTAAACTTCAATCTACTCATATTAACATCCCCTGGTATGTCTTAGCTAAATTAGCATTACTCTGTCAAATTCTGATTTTCTAATTCTTCTATTCACTCTACATTTATTAGTTGACATTGTGCCAAAAGTAAAAAGCTTCCTCTTACCTGTGCTTATTTATTTGTTTGTTTACATCATTATAGATTTTTGGACAAAGTTTTTCTAAATGTGGCCAGAGTCCCTTTAAACTAACACTTTTGTTCCTTGGATATCTCCATTATTATTTGAGTACTTTCTCATTTCTGATAAATGTTTTATCAGCTCATTTAAAAAATTTTTCCTTTTGCATTTATAAAATCAGCCATTCAACCAAGAGTCCTCTTAGTAGATAGAGATATTTAGAGACAAGATCTAAATATTAGGTTTACTCACTGTAATTGGGGAGTCATTACTCCAGACATCTTCTGAATGGACAGAATTTGGAACTATTATGTATAAACACACACACACACACACACACACACACACACACATATGTATGTATATATCTTTTAATTTCAGTTCAGCAAATTTAAATTTTTTCCCCATATCTCTAACTCTTTTGTCTGGTGACACCATCATGTTCAATATGTCACATAGTGAGCTCATTTTCCCACTGTCACTGTGACCAATGCCTTGCCCATTATGAAGGTGCTCTCTGTATCCTGCTTAGGCTCAGTGTACAATGTCCAGTAACAACCTACCAGTGCAGTCATGGCTCACATTATGTTCTGGCTTCAACACCAAATGGCAGGACAACACCTCCAGCCCTGACTGATACCTATCTTGCTTGCCTCATCCTCATGGATAAATTATTCAAGAAGAAAGAAAAGAAGACAAGCAAGCAGCAGCTGTTATTATATTTAAAGAGCTTAGTTTCTCAAATAGGACTTTTATAAAAAACAATTTTCTTAAATTAATACTTCAAGGTGACTGACTAGTCAGTAGGAAAAATCAACTTTGAATTCTTCATTTTATGTGAAGAGCATTTTGGTTTATTGATATTATATACATATGTGAAATTTTTAATGCCAATATCAATATCATGTAAGGTGTGTGGGGAGGGAGTGAAGGGCAGGGGGCTTATTAAATTCTATATGCATATATGTCCCTATCACTCTGAATTACATGATGATGTGAGACTACACTGCACCAATAAAAGTATATAAAATAAAAATGGACAAGAATTTACATATAACTCTTGGGTTATATGAATTAAAGAATCAGAGGTTTGGAAGAAGAGACATTATTGGTACCCATGTTCTAAATTAATGAGGTGGGATGATTATCTCAAAGTTACACAATTGGTAGGCATTAGAATATATGGGTTTGAGCCGGTGGCACATGCTTGTAATCCCAGCATTTGGGAGGCTGAGACAGGAGGATCGTGTTTCAAGGACAGTCTCAGCTACTACTTAGTAACTTTGCAACTCAGTGAGACCCTGTTTCCAAATAAAGAACCTTTCAGGACAGTTCATTACCTCTGATGTATAAGCAAAAATAAAATGTTTATCACTTATTGATACTTATACCTACACTTATACCTTCTACGGGACATATATTGCTTGAGAAGCTTTTATAGATTTGTTATTGAACATATATATTGATCATTGGCTGTTGATATATTACATTAAAACATAGAGGTTAAGTTATTTACAAATACTTTGAGTAGGACAAGTCAAGATCTATTGCTGGGTTGTAAATCTTTCTACCATACTCGAAAGCCTCTTTATATTTTGTGTGCAGTCCATGCATCAGTTAATAGCATGAAATCAACTTAATGGAATAAAAATTTCTTGGTTCATATACTTGATGAATATGGTTTCAGATGCAGTTTGATACAGCTATGACTTCAAACTATAACCTTGCTACATGTCATTTTTTTCTTATTTTACAGGTCAGCTCTACTTTGAGACTGTTGTCTCACTCATTGTGAGGTTCCATGATGGGCAAGCTAGTGTGCAAACTATATTCTGGATCAATCACATTTAAAACCAGGGGAAAGAGATAGAGATCTTTCCATCTAAGATTTGTGGCAAAAAGTTCTGCTACCTGGGATTGAACTATATCTGTTATTTAGTGCTCTAAAGTATAGTAAAACAAGCAAACATCTTGCACCTTTCAAAGTTGGTTAAAAGTTACAGGCTATGAATAGCAGGGGTTCTTTAGAATTATGGTCTTGCTAGAAGACTAAATTTATGTTCAGTCATGATATAAAAATCTTTTAATAGCCTTAAAAGGCATTAATAACAATTATTGCAGAGAAATCCATCATGCTATGCATACTATATGAGGAAACCTTTCATTATTTTCACTGTTTGAAGAGAAGTTGGTGTTACCTGGGACTCCCTATAAGCTAAATCTGTAGGTGTCTGCCTGTACCCTAGGACATACTTTTAATCATGAATAAACAAGGCTACAATATTGTCAGTAGACTGCATCTTGCTTAAGAGAGCAGAAATTATGCCAGTGTATTTAGTATTCTCATCAGTATCTAACATATTGCTTGGTACATAGAAATTGCTTAATAAATATTTGTTCAGTTGGATCCATAATTACCCCATATTGAAGTTCTTTATGACACTGTATAAGGATGGCTTGTTTACTTTTAATCATTTCCTAATTATTTAACTAATTGAGTGTAGGTCTCTTTCTTTTCAATACCGAATCCCCAGAATTAAGCTTCAGGCTTTGCGCCTACCAAAGATCAATAAATATTTGTTCAACAAATGAATGAAAGGTGAATTAATTACGAAACTCTTGAAATTCGCTTGATGGGAAATGCCCCTAATTTGAGAGATGAGGTAAGTGAAACCAGAGGTCTATGAAAGATATTTCCAAACCCCAAGAACTTCCTAGAACACTATGATTTATATATTTAGATTTTTAAAATTATGGCTTATGAACCTATACAGATAATTATTTTGCCTATTACTTTAAAAATATATTTAATTATTCACCTCTAGCTGTGACTGAATGATAAGTCATATGCTTTCAATGTTGATTACACCCATTTTACCTCACTATTGCTCAATAAAATAGAGATTTGGAAGAGATTTTAATACTAAGACAACTTCTGTATTACTATTTAAGTCATTATTCTTTATCTTTGTTTTATCTAGCTATTTTTTGGGATTTGGGACGCTTTGGGTTGTAAAAAATCTTTCTACCCTTTAAAATATTCTTTACAGTACCCTGAGTATGCATGAACATTTGCAGCTCACTATCCTTCCCCTGTGAAGGAGCTGTGTAGGTCCTTGGCATCCTGGAGCTCACACTGATAAGCAGTTTTGCTTGTTGGCATATTGGTTCTTACCTGATCTCTTAAGATTCCCAGTGTCTCAGGAAATGCACTGCAGCCACTGATGGTAAAACTCAGAGTGTGTGTGGGTGTTTGTGAAGAATACAATTTTATATTACATACTGCCAAGTTTCTTCATGGACAATATTATACATAAGGAGACAGAGATAAGAGGAAACATTGTTTGACATTTTTAAAGTGTTTTACAAATATGTTATATACTGTTGAGAAAATAAAATTAAAGGAAAACTGATTCCCCAGCCCCAAAATTCTCTCCATGAAGGCAGCAGAGGAAGAAAACCATTTTATTAATAAATAAGCACTAAACCAGGATGCGATGTGCATCATGGGCAATGAACTGGGAGATTGCAAAGGTGGAAAGGAATCTCACCCCTTTATATAGCCAAGCAGATACAGCTCATTACACACATGATTCCAAAATAAACAGTAGTCTTTAGGGATGAGGGCTTGGCAGCTCTCATAGCAAGAGGCCTAGGGCATACATAGTTTATCACAACTTGGTAATCTTGGGGTGATAAGAGAAAATACAAATTTTCTATAGCTGATGTTCTAAGAAAAGAAAAAGCAGGATAGTCTGCCTTCCTCCCTCCTTCTTTCCTTCTTCTTTCTTTCTTTCTTTCTTTCTTTCTTTCTTTCTTTCTTTCTTTCTCTCTTTCTTTCTTTTTCTTTCTTCTTTCTTTTTTTTCTTCTTTTCAGTGTTGGAAATGTTGGAATGGAGCTGGGGCTACACACATGTTAGGCTAGGGCACTACCACGGAGCTACATCTCCAATCCATTTTACTTTTGACTTTTCACTTAATTTTAACAGGGAGAGTTAAGCCTTTTATTTTTGCTTTTATTTGTTCTTACCATGTCAGAACAGGTATCAGTTTCTAATATATACAATTGTCATTTTTATCACATCTATCATGTCAGACACTGCCCTGGCCTCTGCACATAGAATGTTAACTGTAAACACCTTTGAATCTCAGTCTGAGGGCTTTATTGTTTGTTTGCAAGCTGAAAATTTTAGAGAATTAATAACCTCAAAGTGGCTTACAACAAGTGGCACATAAGTTAAAGACTAGATTCTGGTTTCATTGCCTCTGGGTAGAGAATTCTCATTATTGTCTGATTCCCCAGTGAAGCGAAAGCCTTGCTTTCTAGAGGTAATTTGCTTGAGAATGCACTTTTTTGGCTCCCTTTTCATCATGGGCTTTTCCAGAAATTCATCCTAAATAAACTAGTGCTTGTGTTTGAATCCTTGCCTTAGGGCCTGCTCCTGATAAAAATGTAGCTGGGGTTATAATGAGATGAACTGAGAACAGAGATTCTGGTGGCTCTATCCATTCATCTCACCTCTACCTACAACAGACTTGCAAATTCCTGGTATCTGATGTGGGTCGAATGACTTTCTGAGTTTACATAGTAATGAACGTTGCTGTTAACAGAGAGGCTGGGGTGTGATACTAGACATCCTCCCAAGAATTTCAAGACATGCTATGAAGAATTAAGCCCCACACTCAAACTATAATAGTTATCCACATATTAATTGTCTGCAGTGGTTGAAAGATTCCAAGGCAGGCATTTATAATATATGCCTTGTTTTAGTCTCACAGAAACATCAAGAACTGGTTTAGAAGGACATGGACAGTGGGACGAAACTGCCTGGCTTTACAATGTGACTTTTGCTAAGTAACTCAGAAAGAGAGCATTCTTATCTAAATGAGAGGAAAGTACCTATCTTTTAGGGTTGTTAATAAGATGATGCATGTATTGAATTTAGTCCAATGCCTCACACAATTCAATAAATAGTAGCTATAAAATTAGCTAACATAAAATGTCATTATGAATAAAAGGATTCAGCTTGCGGTACAGCTGTAGTGTGTAGGGTTTGACTCAGTGGGCTCAAGCACCTGCCCAGGTTGTATATGGTTAAAAGGCGTTGGAGTCTGGACTCAACATCAACCTTCTCTTCCACAAATGCTGCCACTACTTTTGTCCTGGCCACTATCATCTTGTGCTATATTTCTGCAAAAATCCTCTTGTTCATTCTATAGTGAGTGATTTTTCTAAAACATTATAAATTGGATCACATCACTTTCCTTGGATAACTACCAATTTTTCCCTGGCTATAAGTCAAAGTCTGGCAACCCCTACCCAACCTTTCACAACTGAATTCCTATCTCTCTAGCCAGTCTTATCACTTACCACTATCCTAACCCTTCCTACCCTACTCTTTCTCCACCTGTGTCTTATTCCAATAGTGAGTTCTCTTGTCCTGAAACTTCCTGCAAAATGCCTTCTCCTTGAATTTCCTCCCTTTCCCTTTTTTCCTACTCCACTGTCTTAAATCATACCTGTATCAGGTGTCAGCAGAGATTTTCCTCATACCCTTCACAAAGTCTCATCCTACTCTATGAAGCCTGAGTTAAGTGCATTACAGATGGCCACAGAATGCTTGACACTGCTCCATTTTAGAATATGAGATAGGCATTGAGAATAGACATCAATTCAGTCTCATTTTCACCAAAAGCCCAGGTCTGAGGAGAATGGCCAGTAGTCATTCTTGCTGTCATTGTTTCTTATTGTGTGTTTTTCCACGGACTTGCAAATGCCTAGAGGATAGAGGTCCTGTCTCCACCATCATTGAACACGTCACCTAGCATATGGCAGATGACTATATCATGGCAGATGTGCAATATAATATCTTTGGACTAAATAAATTTGATGCCATTTTTATTGGAAAGAAAGTATTTGGTACTATTGCTTTATAAATGGTAATCTTCGACTTTTTCTCACAAGATTTCTGAGTTATTTTTTGTTTTTCTATGAAAAATTTGTGGTACATATATTTTGAACACTATAGCGGTCATTGTTGGGAATATATCAAGGAGCCAGGTAAATATTATTCTTAGTTTCAGGGTTAGACCTTACATTTTTAAGAAATACAAATGAAAATTACATAATTAAAATATAATTGTAAGTGATAAAGTTGTATGGTTAAATTTAAACATCTCTGGGAGACAAATGCTAGCTTGGGAGGTCTGAAAGTTTTGCCTAAGAAAGTAAAATTCAAACTGGAATTTGAAAAATAGATTGAAATTTGTCAGTTAAGAATTTGGGAGGTGGAGGTGGAAAAATCTCTATGATTTTATAAAGCTGGAAAGAAGCTGCATTTCAGTTTCCTTTAGTTCTCAACATTCCGGGAAATTCAATTTCATTGTTGAAGCAACAGATTTTCTCTGTGCTATGCTACAGTTATTTTTTCCCAATATTAGAGACCTCTCATTCACCTCGAAGAAGAAAAAATTTAAATATGAAAACCTTAATAAAATAAAGTTAGTTCTAGCTGACTCACTTAGAGGTAATTATTCAAAAGTTCTTAGGTTTAAATATTCTTTTGTGAGCTCAACTTTAATTTCAGGGGTTTTAGAGGAAGAATAATTATATGCTGATTGTGATCTCAAAATGTCACTGAGAATAATTAACCAGAAAAGAAAGGAGTATTGTACTTAAATATTTTTTGCCAGAAAAACAGAAAAAAATGTGTCTTATTCTTTTGGATTTTGAACATTATAAGTGCCTCGGTTCATATTATTTAACGTTTCTAAATATTCAAATGAAAATTAAGGAAATACAGTTTTTTTCTCATGGTACTAGGGACTGAATTCAAGGGTATCCTACCTCCCAGCTATACCCCAACCTTTTTCATTTGAAACAAAATCTTGCTACGTTAAGGTTATCACTGAATTGCTGAGGCTGGCCTTCGTTCTGTGATCCTTTGGTCTCATCCTCTCAAGTACTAGAATTAGTGGTATGTACTACAGTGCCCAGGTGTAATTTATGTTTTTTGTTTTGTTTCGTTTTTTGGTGGTATTGGGGTTTCTGGAAGCCCTTCTACCTCTGGGATACACTCCCAGACCTATTTTATATTTTTATTTGGAAACAGGGTCTCATAAGCCAGAGAGGCTGGCTTCCAACCTGAGCCATCCTCCTGTCTCTGCCTCCCGAGCACGGGGATTACAAGCATGTGCCAACATGCCCAGCAATAATTTATGTTTTAATAGCTATATATACAATAAGATTTATAATAGTTTCACAGATTTGGTAACTATTTAAATGTTTACCCATTTACAATGTAAATATTTTTAAAATAATAAAGTTGGCATAATAGTAATAATAGTTCATGTTGCTCATCAGTAAATAGAAAGGACTTGAAAATTTTGTTTTTAATTTTCTATTTCTAGCTAAAATTTCTGATCAGTTAAGTTAAATGAGATAATACACATACTTATCACATAGTAAACACATTTTTATCATTATTACTTTGCTTCAGATTTTCTCTATATTTATTTTCATCTACATCTCTCCTACCCACCTATAAGATCTTTTACTAGGCTTTGAGATACAAACAAGCCTTTATTTTGCTGTCAAACATTAATTAAGATTGATTCTAAAAATGTAAAATTCAGTGACTATAGTAAAATAGAAGTCATTAGACTCTGTAATTTGAGTCATTTATTCCAAAAATACTGCAGGTATTTCTTTCTTTGATTTGCTATTATTTCTAAAATCATCTGATCTTAGTGTTAGGACACTTTGATGACAGGATAATACATAGGAAACTTCTCTCCTCTGGGATAAAAGCTGTTCCCTGTCACCATGACTCTAGAGACAAATGCACTTTCAGTCGTTCATTTTTATCTCCTTTTGGAAATCTTGGTATTCAATGCCTCATAAGCTCACAGATTCTACACTAGGGTGGGTAGAGTGGTGAAATACATTCTTCTCTTTAGTGAGACAGAGTAGAGAAGACAAAAATTTAAATTTTACTCAAGGAATGTGGGATACAGGAGGAATTGATGATGGGGAAAAAAACTAAGAAGAAGTGCCGGGCATGGTGGCACACACTTTTATTCCCCGCGCTTGGGAGGCAGAGACAGGAGGATCACACAGGTTCGAAGCCAGCCGCAGCGCTGGTTTAAGAGACCCTATTTCCAAATAAAAAGTATAAAAATAGGTCTGGGAGTGTAGCCTGGAGGTAAAAGGGTTTCCAGGAATCCCAGTACCACACACACACACACACAAAAAAAAAAAAAAAAAAAAAAAAGTCTAAGAAGAAGCCAGTCACATAACATTGGAATTGCAGGATCTGCTTACCTGGTGATTAAACTCCTTTGGAATAAAAAACAAAATAAAACAAAACCATTTTATGTTGACTATAAGACCAAGGTATAATATGATGAGTCCTGGATATTTTGTTCTCAGTTTCTTTATTCTTTGTATTGAGTATGTAGTTGAAACTTGGTATATGTATGAATATTTTAATTTTCATGGTATATTAAAAAGAAGAAGACCATCAGCTGTTAAGAACTGTGTGCTAAACTGTGTGTGGTGGTGCACACCTGTAATCCCAGTACTTGGGAGAGGCTTTGACAGGAGGATTGTAGGTTCATGGCCAGCCCTAGCAACTTAGTGAGGCCCTTCACAACTTAATGAGACCCTGTTTCAAATGATAAATTCAGCTGGAGGTGTAGCTTAGAGGTAGAGTGGTTTAATCCCCAGTAGGAAAAACATGAGGAGCAGAGGCTAAGAGTTCTCACTATCGTTGACCAGGTGACTGTTTGCAGGGTTGAGCTGGAAAGTTTGAGAAGGGTAGGTGTGAGTCACTGAAGGTTTCAGGGAAGATGGAGAGCTATTCCAATTATATCCAGCATGAAAAGAAGATTGGTCATGGCATTATTCAGTTAAAAATCCATAAAGGATCTAGGCTTTGAGATGTTGAAGTCTGCTCTCAGAGCTGTATGTAAAAAAGTAGAGATGGAGGTTCATGGTGAAGAAGGCCACTATACTTGCGATGGACATATCTGAAGGCAAAATGTTAAATATATCACTAAGAATACCAGTGAATGGGTTTGTGAACTTAGAGGGGAACATATTTAAAGAGATAGCTATGTTATATTTTATAGACCAGATTGAAGAAGCACATGAAATTCACCAAAGAAAAATAAGATGGTATAGTAGAAGAAATTCTGAATAAACAAAGACCTGGTTTGTAGTCTTGTTTCATCATTTTACCAATAGTCATGGGACCCTGGAGAAGACATAGTATGTGTCTCAATTTCTCATCTTTATCGATGGGGACGTTATTGCCTGGAATACTTCACAGATCTGTTGGGGGGAATCAAATAAAATAATATATGTGAGCAGATTTGATAATAGGTAACATTTTATTTTGAAGTAGTGATTTGAAGCTATCACTCCTGATTTCAGATTAACTAAGTAAACCAAGGCATAACTTGGCAGGCAATAGGAAGGGAGTCAGGGGTAGAGCACAAGAAACCAACCTTGAGATGTTAGTACACCTGCTCCAAATGGATTCCCAGCTTTATCAAAGTTCTCCTCTCTTACTTCTTATTGGTGAGTTAGAATACACACTGGAGAAACAAAGAGTAGTGAGGAGAAATCTCTCACCCCAGCTGGGGTTCCCTTCAGCAGAAATAGACTTGAGATTTATACTGCATCAAGGTGGTTCTTTCTTCTCACCTATCATCTGATAATTGTTGGCTAGAAACTGACATGTAACAAGCCATTGGTATTATATATCTCATTAAATAACTGAAAGTTTATCAAAGTAATAAGTATAGCTTTACAACAAATGGGGATGGCTTGTGGGCTGTCGTAGTGGATTCAAATCATATTTCTTCTTCTGACTAGGAATACAGGTGGGGTAAAGCTAACTAATCACCCTGTACCTCAGTTTATTCATCAGTAAAATGTAGATAATAAGGGGATAAATTCATATGGTTGTTCTAAGGACTAGGAGAATCATATGTTAAGCACTTGAAAGAATACCTGGCATATGTAAATCTGAGTTGTTACCATTTTTAGTTATTATTACCCAAAGAATTCTTCTGTAGTGAGAAGTGCTGAAAACTGGTCCAAAGATCTGAATTCTTATTTGCGTTAGATCAGATGAAAGTGACAGAAGAAAAATAGAAGAGACTAGATTAACAAAATACAGAAGAAATTCATTGGCTTATATAACTTGCAAATTTCAAGACTAGGTTTGATTTGAGGCTCAGCTTTATGCTACAGTCAAGGGTCAAATAATAACCTTAGATCTCTATGTGTCTATCTTTATCTTTCTTTCACTCTTTTCTGGATACTACTCTATAGTTTAAAATGCTTATAGGGCAGACATTTTCCATATCATGTGGTGACCTTATATAAATCTGTGTTTCCATGTAAACAATTTACACAGTCCCAGTACCAAAATAGGTCGTTTTCCCGATAAATTGAACAGGAGTTCTGAAACATGCTGTGGAAACTATGAGTGATATTAGCCACAATAAAACCACTTAAAAGAAGAGAAGGGGAAGTGGTATTTTCCCCAACAATGTTAGGGTATTATTTTCAGAACAGATAATAGATGCTGAGCAGTCAAAAATATGACAAATATTCACTGTACTACACGCAGCTTTGAAATTTACTAGCTATTTGATTTTAGACAAGTGACCCACGATTCCTGAATTTTCCCACATAATGGAGGTTAGTCCTTGTTCCACTTAATTCATTATGTCCACAAGAGGGCTGAATGATAGAATGTGGGATCGCTTTGTACCCAGCCCTGTAAAGCATGAAGAAGCAATGTTATCTCCTGCTTAACTTCTCTTGGGTTTAAAACATCTGTCACCTCCACAGCTTTTTATTCATTTAAATTGATGTGCTTAAAAAAACTTTCTCTTGAATTCATCCAGGATAATATTAAGCCAGATAAAAGGCCCCTTGGACTACTATGGGTTCTATTAATCACATCACCCCAACTCGGAACACTCGTTTATCATTATTTCTTGTTGATTAGAGTCAGGCTTCTTCAGTCCATTTTATGGGAGCCCTACCCCTACTAATTCATTCTAACTAGAGAGACTCTGCATCTCTGTGACAGAATAGCAGGCATTTTTTCAAGACATTTCCCTCCCTTGTGTCACCACCTCAGTTCTTGTTTGTTCTGCTGGTTGTGCATTTAAAGACTGAAGTTTAGGTGTCAGGGTGTGCTTGGCTATTCACAGTACTCTTTCAGATAAAAATCACATTTTATTATATCTTTACAAAGTAATCCATTACTTTTCTAGAAATGTAAATCATATGAGAGCATGTAGATCTGAGAATTGTCCTCTTTTTCACTTAAAGGATGCCCTGCAATACAAGCTCCAGCCACCTCCTTAGATGGTTATAGTTTATCATTGTTGTGACCATAATAGATGAACAATGATTTCTGTGAACAATGGATTCTGCAAATATCTCTCACTGAATCTCCACCAAACCATCCTCATGTGATAGGTACTATATTTCCATTCTACAAACAAAGGAAATGAAGTTGTACATGATGAGAATGTACATGATGTACATTCACAAACATCAAAGTCGGTCGTTAAGCCAAACACGAGAAAGAGGGATAGGGGAAAGAAAGGAGTGGGAACTGAGGAAGGGCTAAATGCCTCTACCATACTGAACTCCACTAAGATGTATGATTACAATAGACCAGTAAAACAATTAAAAATCAGAACAAACTCTTTAGCATCGATGTTCAAAGATATACTTGATTCTTTTGGTCTCCTATGGATTTCCTTTGTAAATTTGAGATAGTAAATTCTACCAAAGACCTTGTTAGGGTTGTGGTTGTAATTGTGTTGAATCTTTAGGCAAATTGAGAGATAATTTACATTTTTATAATATTGAGACTTTTATTCCATAAACATAGCATGTCTCTCTTTTTACTTAGGTTTTTAAATTTTACAGAAAAAATTATAGTTATTTGTGTACAGGCATGTTCCTCAGATCATCTGTAAGCAAAACATAAATAGGACTGGGGATGTAACTTGGAGATAGAAGAGACAGAATGTCCCAGGTTTCGATTCCCATTAACACACAGACACACACACACACAAAAGAAAGAAAGAAAAAAAGAATGGAGAATGGAAAGAGGATATGACAGGGATTAAAATAGGGCATGATGAAACTTTTGAGGAAGATTTAATATCATGATTGTAAAATTGGCTTTGATGGTTCATGTTTTTAACTTTGAGGTCATAATTTATCAAACTGTAAATTTTAAATTCATGCAGTTTACTAAATTTCAATTTATTTCTTAAGAGTTTTTAAAGTAATTAAATGGAATTAGATTATAATTTCTTCCAGACTCAGAGAAAATACTTGCAAATGACTTGCCAAAAATTAGGGGTTAAGAATTCTGAATTGACTCCAAATATTATAATCATTACCTATACTAGTTATATAAAATTTAAAACTGAAAATTTATATAAGACTCAGCTGAAAATGTACATTTATGTTTTATATATATACTTTTCTGTCTTTTACCCTTAATTGTTCCCTCAGAATTGCCCAGCTATGTGTATGACAAGGTGCTGGGGTCCAGCCCTAGCAAGAGTCAGGGGTCCACGAGTGGTGGAGTGAGGAGTTGGTAAAGTTCGGCGGAGAAACAGCACACAGACGCAATGGAGAGTGAAGCTGCTCTCTTTAGTTTACATTTTTGCTCTCTCTACTTTTGGTTTTGGCAAGCATATCATACTTTCTTTTTTTGGCTACATTCTATCTCTTACAATTTTTTCTAGAATTAATACATCAGTAAGTATACAAAAAACTAATACATCAAGGCAAGGTGACAAACAGCCAGTTTCTTTTTTAAGGGAATATTTTCTCTTGTTTATAAGAGATTGTTTATAATCATGGAAAAGATCAGAAGTTTATTATTAACTACTAATGTAATATCAAAATAATATCCTATGCTAAGCATTATACTCTCTGATTAATATACATCATTGTTTTTTAATCAATAGGCACTACTAAGGAGAGGGACATTTCATACTTTCCCATGTCCCAAGGCTGTGCCTGGTACCCATCTATTCTGCTGCTGTCCACGCACCCATTGTACAACCAAAAGGGGGTAGGGTTACTGGGGGGTCAGTAGCCACTCTACCATAGCCTACCTCTGATTAAACATGCTGGCCTTTTAGAATTCATAACGGTAGAAACAACTTGTCTTGGCTCTGTTTTAGGTTTATTGTTAATATTTGTTTGGAAAAGGCCTGAGGAGGATCGGTTCCTGCTAAGGCTTGTTCTGCTTGTTATTGTCTGAGTCTTTATAGAATTCTTGTTAGATTGGTAATTTGGAAATTTACGTGTAACTCATACATAATGTTAGAGTTTCAGGGAGTAAATCTTGAATTATTTTAAACAATTTGAAGCCATTAATAACATAAGTCTCAGGTATCTTTTTGGTAACAAGGCCAATTCCAAAAAATCCCCCAATCCCCATGCCTAATACTATTCCCCAGAAGGAGATGCCGCATGCCTGTTCCAGGGAATGTCTGCCGTGCAGCATTCCTGCTAAAGCAAGACTTGCTCAGTTTTAGACTGGGAAGAAGGCGTGGCAACAAGATCATACTTTGAACAGATTGCAAAGAATCAAGTTAATTAAAGCATTATTGCAAACGTTGCAGTCATGATAACAGTACCTGATTTTTTCCATGATGTTATGTGACATTTGGTTATGAACCTGAAACATGTATGTAAAGTTTTGTAGAAGAAATAAAACTAGATCTGAAATACATAATATAGAGGAGAAAGTAGGGTAATTTGGGAAGAGCTGCTTGGGTGATAATGAATGTTTACGGTTCTTCTTGAGTCACTATGAAATTTGACAGGACAAAGGATATGAAAGATAGAAAGACCTACTTAATTTACCATGGAGGTGAAAGCTGGAAAAAAAACCACCTAGAATTGATTGAAGCACAGTGATAACCGCGGCCGCCGAATAGGTCATGCATTCCTCTGAGAAGCCCTGGATACTAGATTTTGGTTTAATATCTGATTGGGACAATTTAAGGAGACATTTACAGCCATGACTTCCTATCTAGAATACAGGAGAGAGAGTGGATAATGGCGGAATTCGAAGCAAGATGACAACGAGGCGCCACCATGCAAGAAAAGTGATTTTTAGAAGAACATTCCAGAAGAGATTAGAGAAAAGACCACTTCAGCTGCATGAGCTGGGGAACTCTTAACAACTGCTCACAGTGACAGAGACCAGAGCTTGCTGTACAGCGAAGCCGATGCCAGGGTCTGCAAGGCTGGGATCAGAGCCTGCCATTTGGCGAGGCCTTTGCTGGGGCCAGTAAGGTCAGGATCGGAGCCTGCCATGAGGCAAGGCTGTTGTTGGGGCCTCTGAGGACCTGGATTGGAAACTGCTGTGAGGTGGGGCAATTGCCAGGGCCTTAAAGGCTGGGATATCGAAGCCTGCCAGGCGGCAGGGCCTTTTCTGGGGCCTCTGAGGCAGGGATCCGAGCCTGCCTTGCAGCGAGGTCAGTGCCAGGGCCTCCGAGGCCAGGATAGAAGAATGCTGGGTGGTGAGACTGGTGCAAAGGCCTGCGAGACCAGGATCAAAGGCTGCCATGTGGTGAGGCCAGTTTTGGGGCCAGTGAAGTTGGGATTGGAGCCTGCTGAGCAGCGAGGCTGGTGCTGGGACCAGTGAGGCCAGGATTTGTCGGGGCCCACTCGGCAGGACCGAGGTGGCACCCAGGCTTGTTGCCAGCGTGGACTCAAGATGGCGCCTGGGCTTGCAGCCAAGTCACGAGGCTCACGAGGCTGGCGGTGCCCTGAGCCTGCGCAGTGAGCCCTATCAGGCGCCTTACGGATAATTAGTGACGCAACGCCTCGTGCTACCACCTGCCCGCCCAGGAGAAGGTTAAAAAGCGCGCATGCCCTAGCGGGAAGAAGGAGAAGGAGCTAAGAGGGTTGGTGGACAGGAAGAGCAGTTCCTTGGCGGACTGCTCCGGGCTCCGAGCTGGGACGGACATGTTCACAAAGCCACCATTGTGACCGGTGTGTGCTGCAGCAGAGATATAGAGTGCCAGAAGGAGGGTTGGTGGAGTGATGAGGGAGAGGATAGAAGACTGATGTTGTTTTTACCTGAGAGGGCGTTGAGAGAGCATTAAAGAGGAATGGTAACTGTACAAGAACCTGGGGTAATAAAACTGCTTGAGGAAGATCGTGTAAGAGTCGTCACTGCGTGCGACAAGTCGTCACTGCGACCGACAAGGATTGGAGCCTGTCATGGGGTGAGGCTGGTGCCAGGGCCTTCAAGAGTGGGACTGGAGCCTGAAATGTGGCATCCACAGGGAAATATCACAAAAAATAAAAAAACAGATGTCTTCCCTGATATGCAAAAATAGGAAGAAATGGGTAATAGGAGGAAATCTAGTTGAAGAAAGGGTCCTATGGAAGAGCAATTAAGGGGACCTATCAGAGGGGATGGGAGGGAGGAAGATGGAATCTCTTTAAAGCACGTGATGTACTTAACAAATATATCAAAGTCAATCACTAAATCAAGCATGGGATTGAGGGAGGAGAAGGGAATGGAGTGGGGACTGGATAAAGGTTAATTGGGTGATATGTGCTTGTATATCCTCACAAGTCTTGTATTCCATTGAGATGTTGACTACAATGCATCAATAAAAATAGATTAAAAAATAGATAAAAATTCACTAATGCCAATAAGGCATACAATATTCCACAGTAGCCAAGAGGATATAGTAATGTTCCTTTGCATTTTCACATTGTACTAGAGTCAGCACTATTCTTACCTATTTAATTATCAGAAAGTATCAAAGTACTGAGGTTTCTCATTCAAGAACGATTAATCCAAAAATAAGACCCATGAAAATTTATTTTTTCAGCCTAAAAAAATATTCTGGAGTTCTTCAGTCCAGTCGCTATTGTTGCCTTTGATTCTAGCTGCCACGAGGCCAGCTAATATCACTCCTCGGTCTGTGCAGCACTGGCGTTCCAGGATATAGCAAAGTCACCTTCCTAGATTCTATGCCCAAAGAAAGAGATATCGAGATGCACAATGTTCCTTTTGGCTTTTCCGGCTTTGGCCTCTATTGCTGCAGCTGCAAGGTGTCTCCTGGCAGGCACCCCTACTGCTCTTTCCCTTCAAATTCTCACTTGTCAGAGGTGCTGGCACCAGAGTCATTTAAATCGTTCATCTGGTCAAACCAGCAGAGATCATGAAATTTCTAATGCTAAGGGGGTAAGGAATGGGTCAGTTTCATTACAAGTGTTTGGATAATTTATTTTCATTTTCCTGAAACAAGAAAGGTTTATTTTATCTTCCAATGACACCTACTTTTTGGGGGGTGTGTACTGGGGATTGAATCCAGGGGCACTCTCCCTCAGAACTATACTCCTAGTTCTATTTTCACTTTTTATTTTGAATCAGGACCTCATTAATTTGCTAAGGGCCTTCGTGCTAAGTGGCTGAGGCTAGCCTGTGATCCTCCTATCACAGCATCCCAAGTACTGAGATTAGAGGTGTAAGCCACCATGCCCAGCTATTTTTTTTTTTTTAACAGCAAATTCAGTCAGGTATGGTAGTGCATGCCTGTAATTCTAGTGCTTGGGAGGCTGAGACAGGAGGATCACTGCTTCCAGGCTTGTCTCAGCAATTTAGCAAGACTCTCAACAACTTAATGAGACCCTGCACAAAATGAAAAATAAAAAGAGCTCCTGGTGTAGCTCAGAGGTCAAATGTTTCTGAGTTCCATCCTCCGTACCAAATGTAAACCAAATAAAAAAGAGCAAATTTATTTATTTATTTTCGGGTCTGGGGATGGAACCCAGGGGCATTTGACCTCCGAGCTACACCCCTTGCCCTATTTTTTATTCTTTATTTTGAAACCGGGTCTCACTGAGTTGCAGAGGGCCTCACTAAGTAGCTGAGGCTGTCCGCGAACCGTGATCCTCCAGGTCTCAGCCTCTCAAATGCTGGGATTACAAGCGTGGGCCACCGCGCCTGGCTACAAATTTAAATAGCCCACTACAAAACAAAATAAAACCCTATATCATGTAAGAGCGAATACTATCTACCTCTGCTCCTTGATTCCTCTTTTTTCTCTGCTTCCTTTTGCTTTGTCAGTAAAAACACATGATTTAAAAAAATGCCTGGCTTGATGCCCAGCAATGCAAAAGAAAAGTTAAATATTTATTAGAAAACATCTTTCTGCATTTAAGTGGTACAGAAAGTGAGATTCTAAACCACACCTGTGCCTTTTGCAAAAATAAGAGGTATCATGTGTTCTTGCTCTTATGTAGAAGTTAAAAACATTGATCCGATGGAAGTAGACTAGGATAGAGGTCACTAGAGGCTAGTTAGGGTGGGGAGGAGGGTGTATAGATTGGTCTTGGATAATGGGTGTCAAAATACACTTAGATGGGAGGAATAAGGTCTAGCACAGTAGCTGCCTATAGTTTATAACAATTTATTATATACTTTATAAAAATAGAAGAATTCAGTTTCCCAACACAAAAAATAAATGTTTAAAGAAGAGAGGCGTATTACCCTTATTTGATTATTAGACATCATATACATGTATTATACATCATATACATGTATCAAATGATCACACTGTACCCCACATGTATGTACAATTATTATATATGTAATTTTTAAAAAATAGAAATGCTATAAGGATTGCACCCTACTGGCTAGGTCATCCTCTTCAGAGATAATGTGTAGACTTAGAGCGTGTGTGTGTGTGTGTGTGTGTGTGTGTGTGTGTGTGTGTGTTTGTGTGTGTGATGGGGGTGCAAACATGTGGAAAGCCTTCAAGTCTAAGGGCTTTCATGAGCATTCCGTATAGAGTGTGATTTTGCAATCACACCTGAAAAAAGTTAGTAAAATGTGCATGTGCTCTTCATATATTTCCTTTTATCTCCTGAGGAATATTCTTTGTTTTCACAGCTGAACCTACAATTTGCTTTTTGTTTTAGAATTCAGTGTTTCAAGGGAGTTAATGGTCTATAATTGACAGCAGGAGTTTTATTTTCATAGAATGACAGGCGTGTAACCTGTGACAATCTGATTACTTGTTTCTGGTAAATGGTCTTTCAAGCCAATGGCCTTTCCTGCAGTTCTTTTGGCAACTTTCAGCAATGAACAAGAATTTCAAAGCATTTTCTAATGCCCATTGCTTTTTCTAATATTAAAAACAGGCACCATATATTCATGAAATTATTTCTTGAGGAAAATTCTGTATCCTGTAATGTATTTTATATTAAAGTTTTAAAGTGTTTAAAATGAAAGATATTATACTTCATACCACATGTATAAAACTGTGTCATAAATGAAACTTGATATAAATATTGAACTATGTTTTACACAGAATAGAGCATGCTGGTGTTTCGACTTGAAAAGTCTGTTGAACATCATTCGTTATCACTCTAGTTTTACATTACAGGTCATGCTTGGCTTCTATCCTTAGGAAAAGCAGGAATCCTGTGGGAGGTATTTATACTGTCTTCATGCTGAGTTCTTACTGAGGATTAAGTTTTACCACGAGGAAATGGCAGAGAGGTTTTTCTCTTTAATTTTCATACATCAGAATTAATTTCAAAATTTCTGATATTTTTTACACCTTAGGACTAAAGTTTTTAAATATTTTCTGTTAGATTGAAAGGTGTCACGCTTTAAACATGGGTTTGGAACCAGGCATGGTGGTGCACACTTATAATCCCAGCATTCGGGAGGCTGAAACAGGAGGATCAAGGTTCCTGGCCAGCCTCAACTACTTAGTAAGGTCCTCTGCAACTCATGAGACCCTATTTCAAAATAAAGAGTAAAAAAATAGGGCTGGGGGTGTAGCTCGGAGGTAGAATGCCCCTGGGCTCCATCCCAGTACTACACACAAAAATGAAAAAACTAAACAACAACAACAAAAAAAACAACCAAAGACAAAATAACCATGGGCTTAGGTTCCTTTTGTGTGTGTGCATGTGGCATTTGGAGATTGAAGGTAAGGTTGTGTCCTATCTCTGATTTACACCCCTAGTCCCTTCTTATTTTTTGTACAAAAGCAGGGCAATAAGTGTTTGAGGATCTTGCTAAGTTGCTGAGGCTATTCTTGAACTTGAAATCCTTCTGTTTCAGCTTCCCAAGTACTGGGATTAAAGGCATGAGCCACCACATGCATCTGAGTTTATTTGCTTATTTATTATTAATTTATTTATAATTGAATTTGGCAACTAGCATATGAACATAGTTTAGAGTAAGTAGGACATCTTTTACTCTGTGTGAGACTGGAAAATTCAATTTAAAGAATTATTCTTCTTGTGATGTAGTTTTGGAGACATGTGGAATGTCAAGGATTTGGACAACCAACAATTGCAAGCCTCTTTTTGGTAAAGTCATGTTAAGAGGGTAGAACTTACCCTAAATATCATACAAAATAGAACTGTATCAGTTAATATCACACCAAGGTAAAGAAAGTCACTTTAAGAACCCAAGATTTTAATGCAGCGGAATGATTCCACAAGAGATAGAAGAGCTACAAAGCTTAGTGGCGTAGTGAGATGGTCAGAAATTAGGCATAATGAAAGATCCAGGCCACCTCTAGCAGTGGGAAGAGGGTGTTGTTAGAGCACAAGGGCTGTGGCCCTGTCTTCCCACCCTAATAAGGTAATAAGGATGGACCACAGAAGCTCAAGGAGGGAGAGAAATGCTCTGGCTTCTCCCTACCTCCCCATCTTTCTGGGGCTTCTCCTTGTTTCCATCTGGATGCCATCTCCTGAGGAGTCTGTAAAATGCAGCCTGTGGGGACCAGATTTCCTGTGACAGAGAGCAAAGTAGAGGAGAAGGGATGGATCTAAAAGCAGACTGATGCAGGATCAGCACAGGACACGAAGAAAGTGACTTCCTATTGGCATATATTAATATAAGATGTGAAATAGATTCTAATATAATTTTAGAGTCAAAGTTGAGGTTATAGTATTACTTGCAAACATGAAAATAGAGGAAAAGCTGAGAAAATAAATATGGACAAATTTTAAAAATGATTAAAGGAAAAGGAATGAGATAAGCAAATTGGCTTGAATGGCAGTGATGAGGAGAAAATAACAAAATAAGGAAAAATAATCCCATGATTTGAATTATAGGATGCAGTGAATGGATGTGGATATGTTATTTCTGATTATTTCTTATTATGGAATTAAAAGAGGAAAACGAAAAGAATAATTATCCAAAAAAGAAACTTGAATTGGATTCTTCTAGAACAAGGGCCTGCAATTTTTTCTTTTCTGTAAAGGTTAACATCGTAAATATTTTAGGTTTTGTGGGCCATACAGTCTTTGTGACAACTATTGTAACCTAAAATGGTAGTGTTTACACACCCATAGACAAAATGTAAATGAATGAATATGACTATGTCTAACAAAAATTCCAAAATAGGCATTTTCAAAATAGAGAGCTGCGATTTGCTCATGGACTAGCTCACCAATCCTGTTGTAGAAAAATTATTAAAGCATCATTTCTTCTAATATTCTCTGGTTAGCTTAGAGACAGACAAATATTTCACATGCAGGCCTGTAGGGTAAGCTCTGATTTTAGGCTGTTTTGGCTTGAGCCCCAGCTATATTATTTGCCAATTGTGTAGACTTTGGAATATTACCTATTCTCTTGCAAAATAAAGTTCAAGAAGGAGCCTAACAAAAGATCCCCTCTTTTTATTTTTCAGTTTACTTTATGCTAATATTAAATCTTTTCTTTTTTTTTTTTTTTGGTGGTGGTCCTGGGGATAGAATCCAGAGACTTTCTACCTCCAGGCTATACTTCCAGACCTTTTGTATATTTTATTTGGAAACAGGGTCTCACTAAGTTGCTGAGAGCCTCACTAAGTAGCTGAGGCTGGCTTCGAACCTGTGTGATCCTCCTGTCTCAGCCTCCTAAGCGCGGGGATTACAAGCATGCGCCACCACACCCGGCAATATATTAAATCTTTTTAGACTCTCCTAAATGTTCAATTTAAAATTTCCAGATAAAATGATTTTTCTTTTTTTTACTCTTTCTCCAATAGAAGGCTCATAATGTCAACTCAACAAAAATGGTCTCATATCTTTTGCTCAAGGATTCACTCCACTCTTATTCCTTGATAGTGTATGGCTATAGAAAGGCAGTGATGTTCTAGTAGGTTGATCTGTGCATGACGGTATGTAATGCTAGAAGCCCAATGCGTCTTAATGGACTTAGAGCTTGTGGCTGCCTCTTCATCCAGGTGACCTTTACAAAGTACTTAAATTCCTCAGTAAACACACTTACACATTCTTAAGTAAAACTATACTTCACTATACACCTAAAAGTTTATGAGTGTGTGTGTGTGTGTGTGTGTGTGTGTGTGTACCATAAACAATGGTTTATCTTCTTGCTTGAATTCAGTCAGGAACACAGCAATTTTCTGAACCACTTTTCTGGCCAAAAGGTGTTTGGAATAAGCCCAATTATGTATTTTAAAATGAAATCACAAGGTAATAAATATTCACCATATTAACTCTGAGCCACAAAACAACAGCTTTTAGAGTTATTATAGTTTTTTAGAAAGTTCATTTCTGCTTTCAAGGAAAAAGAGCTCTAGCTGCCTCTTATGACTGTTGGAAAAATTAATTGTGAACAGCATACTCCCAAAACAAGGCACATAATAATTGATATTATTTTAGTTTTAATGATTCCCATCCTTTTAAAGTCAATAATATTATATAAAATAACAAATAATCACCTTGCATATAAAGCAGACAGTAACTTGTCCTGTTTATGATAACAAATTAAGTAATATTTGATTTAGTAATTTCTTAGTTAACAGATTTAGCACTCTCTATTATAAAACTGTAAAAACCACAGAGAACTTAGGGTTGAAAAAAAACCAGTAAACTCTCCAGTCTATCACTCATTTATGGAAGTGTTTCTCCCTAAGATATCAGTTAAAAGTGTTAGTATAAGGCTTAAAATATAATTTAATTCCTCCTTTCTAGGCAAGCCTCCACGGCTCTTATTCTTCTCCTCTTTCTAGAACTTACTCTTTGTAGGAGCCATGATTCAACATATTAAATAAAGAATTTCCTAATGCAAACTGTGCTACTATCATTCCCATTGAAACTCCATTAAGCAATGAAAAGCTGTCAAGTATAAAATCTGCTGGTCCTGAGGGATGACTTGGAGGATATTTTTCCTTTAATGGCTTTATGCTTTGCCAAGGCATAATTCACTTATATTTCTGTCAACAGCTTCATCAATGTGAGTGTTTGACTTTTCTGAAAATGATATTATGCCAACTTTCCTTACTATGCTAAGTTATTGCTTTGAAATCTCTGTGTAGGAAAACAAATGCTTTTAGTCAATTCTGCTATGAAGGAAGATATTAGAGAACCTGGCTTCTATGTCACAATACACATTTTGGCTTCTTAAAAAATCCTTAGGGATGAACTCGTGACAGACAAACCGAGTGACTGTAATCACCAGAAACCGCAGTAATTCCCCTAAAGTGCTTTCTTTTGGATTCCTTTTGTTGCATTAAGAAATTGAATTTTGTAATAAAAGTCTAGTAGATATCAGAGCTAACAAAGTAATGATATTATTGATGTCAGAAGCAAATGCAAGGAACTAGATTTGTTATCTAACTTTAAACTTTCAAAATAATGCAGAAAATATTCAAATTGTGTTCCACATGATATCTACTTATAAAGCTCAAAGAAATAACTTTTCTTACTTCACCAGAGAGTGGATTTAAGTAAATTAAAATTGGAATGAAGTTTGATATTTATATATAAAAGATTTTACAAAAGGAACCTGTATATTTATATAGGGCACATATAACTATATATGCTATGAATATATATATATATATATATATATATATGTGTGTGTGTGTGTGTGTGTGTGTGTGTGTGTACATGTATATGTTGATATTTAAACCAAATATACACACACATCATTGTGTTTATATCAAAAGAAAGCCAGCTACCAGAACTGCCTTTGGGACACATGAGGAAGAGTCCAGGACCTAGGGCAATTTTTTAATATACTTGTATTGGCACCTGGTGGAAGAGCACACTGGTTAAGTTGGAGTCTGTGTCATGACTCTTTTCCTCAGACAGAGCTGTGTTTGAGTGTGACACTTTACGCTTCTTCCTGCCAATTAAAAATCTTCATTTTTTCCTCCTTTCTCTAAAGAATTATTCTCAGAAAGAGCTCCATGCCCACATTAAAGGACTACATGGGGATGTGAAGCACCATTTGGACAAAAGAAGAGCAGAGAATAATGGAGGAGCAGATGCTGAGGGGAAGAAATGCTTGTAGTCAATGGTTTATAGAAATTACATGAACTTATGAGACCCCAGGGGAACATGACACAACTTGGATATCAGAAGCTTCTGCTGTGATATTGTCCTACAACGCGAAGACCACGAGGAAACTCTGATAGGATGTTTTTCTGTGAAAAGTGGCTGCTGAAGCCAGTCCTGTCTTACTAATAGTACACAAGAGGATAGTATTTCCGCACACGGACAAAGTGCCTTGCTTTTGAACTATGTGGGGTTTGTAAGCCACAGGGCCTGAGAGGGTGATTCAGGTGCTTGTGTTTTATTGAGAAAGGAACGAGGGACCTACAGGAGGACAGGGGAAGCAGCGTGGGAAGGATGTCGTCTCAACAGAAATTTACTTTCTGCCCGATCCCACAGAGCTCTAGAGCTTGAATTAAAGTTGTAAAATTATAAGCAAGGGACAATCTTCACATCCCTGTGTTGGTTAATCATTGGATGCAGACTGTCATGCC
Organism: Muscardinus avellanarius; assembly: GCF_963383645.1. Taxonomy (NCBI): domain Eukaryota; kingdom Metazoa; phylum Chordata; class Mammalia; order Rodentia; family Gliridae; genus Muscardinus; species Muscardinus avellanarius. The sequence continues at coordinate 103,100,342 of NC_137791.1, read as the reverse complement.
TGGAAGGGTAGAAAGAAGCAGAAAGGAAGGAGGCATAATCTTTCTAGTAAGGTGTATCCCACTGCTGAGCTCCAGTAATGAGTCTTGGTATTTCTGGTGGAATAAAAGTCTATTGAAAGTTTCTCTAAATTTGAATTCTTTCTACAAATTATGAAATGGCATTTTGTCTTATATTCTAAGGTGTCTAATCCCTTGAATTTTCAAAAGCTTCAGCAATTTTAACACAGGAAATTTATCAATTCCTTTCTTTGTTTCTATGCCAGTTGATACTGTTTCTCGATTATGAAACACCTTTTAGGCTGTGGAGAAAAAATATTCTATGTCATGTCTTTCATTCTAGAGGCCTATTGACCTTTTATATATATAAAAATTTCTCCTCAGTATCATTGAGCTTTACTATTGCTCTTTTATAATTATTAATTTTAGAAAATGAAAACCAGAAGAGTTTCCAATCATACACAAATCAGTACACACACAAAACATTTGGAAATTTATTGATATGCTTGAGAAGAAATAGGGGAATCTGTCGATCATCTCATTCTGGGATCTAATATTATTATAGCATTTGAGGTGGAAAACCCATGACTAAGCACTGCAACTAAATTCAAGTTGGGTTTAGGTGAATATTTATGGAGAAATGGGCATCATATGTCTTATTCTTACAGAGTAAAAATTCTGAGAGTCATTAAATATCAATGATAGTTAAATTTATTTCTAAATATTTTCATGATATTTTATTTTTAATTAAACAATCCATTCATTTCATAACTCCTGGACATAATGGGCATTCTATTTAACATCTGCCATGGGTAAGAAGCTCTTTTAGATGCTAACATTAGCCAGGATCTAGTTATGAGCCATCATGGTTTATCAAATTGCCTTTATTTTTGGACAACAACTGAACTATATTTCAATTTTTTATTTTATAAATGACCAATGATCAAGTTTAAGATCTCAGCCCCTTCCTACTACCTAGCATATGCTGATAACCCCCCAACTTTGAGCTGACTAGAATTTAGGAGATATATAATTACAAATCAAATTGAAAAATGTAAATATGCTTGGGGTTGGGGGAAAGCACACCATGCCTTGTTTTTAACAATCTAGTATTTGTATCATCTGTGACATGGCTTCTTTACTTTCAGAAGACAACTGAAAATTTATTATACAAACACAAGAACACCCATACAATCCTTCTTTTCATGTATATGACATATTTTTATGTGTGCATGGACACCAGTACTTCTGCAATCTTACCCTATGTCTTCACGTTTAGTTTATCTGTATCAAAACAGCTGAACTTCAGTCATGACCTAAAATACGGCTTATGTGACTATTTAGTGGGATTCTTGACTTTTTTTTTTGAAAAGTTCATTGTTAGTGTACAGAAATGCTACTGATTTAATATATTTATTTTGCAACTTTATTGAGTTTATTAGTTCTGGTAATTTTCTTGTAAAGTTTGTAATGTTTTACAAGTATAAGAACATACGTTCTGCAAACACACACATAGTTTAACTTCTTTCTGATTTTGATAACTCTTTTTCTTGCCTGATTGCTCTGGCTAGAACTTCTAGTACTGTGTTAAATAGAAGTGATGTGGTTGGGCATCCTTGTCTAGTTCTTGATCAAAGAGGAAAAGCTATCAACTTTTCACTGCTGAGTGTGATATTAGTTGTGGGGTTGTCATATATAGCTTTTATTGTGCTGAAGAATATCTGTTTCTAATTTGTACAGAGTTTTTAATCATAAAGTGATGTTGAATTTTGTTAAAGGGGAAAGATGATTATATAGCTTATAGTTTTGGTTGCTGAAAGTTCAAGAAGAGGCCACCCCATGTGAATGACCCCTGGCATGCTTGGCTGTTTCACTGCCTGGCAGATGGCATGATGGTGGCACCTGTGCATGCAAGGGATCACATAGTAAGAGAGGAAGGCAGAGAAGAAGGGAAGAGGAACCAGTTTTGCTACTTTATAATAGCCCTTTCAGCTGAACTAGCTCAGGGTCCCATGAAAACTACCTTAATCCCTTCTAAGAAAGTTACCCCCCTCCAAATACAATGGCCTGTGCACCTTCCATAGGCCTCACATCATAAAGGTTTACCATCTCTCAATATCCTCACACTGGAAAGTACATTTCTGGAACATACACTTTTAGGGAATAAAACACATGGAAACCATAGCAGTAAGATCTATGCTTTTCTTAAAATGAAAAAGGATGAGCTGGGCATGGTGGCCTATGCTTGTAATCCCAGAATTTGAGAGGCTGAGACAGAAGGATAGCAAATTCGAGGCCAGCCTCAGTTACTTAATTAGGCCCTCTGTAACTTAGGGAGACCCTGTTTCAAAATGAATAATAAAAAATAGGGCTAGAGTATAGAATGTCTCTGGGTTTCATCCTCAGTACTGCAAAAAAAAAAAAAAAGAAAAGAAGGAAAAGGGTGTTATGAATGTAGAAATGTTCCCAGTTAGATCGACTTTTATAGAGAAAAATTATGAAAACAGAAATTCTGAAAATTGATTTCCTTAGGACATGAGAGAGAATCATGTCTGTCTCAGTTTGTATATCACTGATGCAGGATTCTGGCTCTGGCCATTTGGTGTCAAGTTTGAAGTCTATGTTGAAGCAGTCTCTTTTCTGAACCAGTACTCTTCTGATCCATGGGTTAAGTTGGTTCTCTGAGGTCTCGTACTCCATGTGCAGGATATGAAGAGCCATGGACAGAGCACAGCAGAGCCCCTCTTGTTGCTAACCCTGTGATTCACTCTAATGCCACACTGACTATGGGGCTGCATCCAAGCTGGGCTTTCCCAACAGCTCCACATCTCTCCTTCACTGTGCTTTTGAGGAAGCAGAGCTCTAGGCGTACATAACTGGGTGTTTAGAGAAAAGCTCTTCAAAGTGTAGCCTGGAATGTGGAGTGAAGGGGTGGGAAGAGAAGAGTGCTGAGAGTCACAATTTTGGGGGTGGAAGAAGTAAATTTACTGCTTCCCTCTTGATCTTCCTTCTTCCTTCCTCCTTTTAGCTTTGGTGTGCAAAGCCCATAGATCAGAATACACAGACATCAACAGTACCTGGGGTGTAAGGAGGTATTTAGTAGTACTTAATAAATAGTTGTTGAATGATTGCTTGAATCAATGAAAAAATTACCTACTTTCAACTTCAAAGAAACTGCTACATCATATTTCTCATTCTCAATATTAGATGTACTATTATAATGACTTTAATATTAGTGATTCAACTAAAAATCCTACACTGTTAGTTAAAATATGAAGTTCATTTTAATGATAATAGACCAAAACAGTGATTCCCCCTCTTACAGACTAACAAAAAGAATGTGGAAATGCAAACATATCAACCCACATCTATATAATTTTAAGAGTTTACATATATGCATTATTTAATTTATTGAATACTAAATGTTCATAGGTAATTTATCAATTAATTTAATTTTTTCTATAAAAAAGTTATTTCCTATTTGTTTGTGGCAATTCAAACTACATATGACAAAAAGCTAGGAAGAAACCCCCAAATTTTGACTTCTCCATTCTCAACCACTACTTGGCTAGTGTTCACATTCAAACCAACGACACCAGCCTTCACCCAGGTGTTTTAGCCATACCCGAAAAACTATCTTTGATTCCTCTTTACTCCATCTCTCTCACCAAACCCACAATTTGAATCTGTCATTTCTATCTCAAAACTTCAAAATACAGTTTGGATCTCAATCTATTTCCAATTATCTCTTCACTGCTTTCAGCCTTAATTTAAGTCGCCATCATGTCTTACATGATTACTTTCCTAATTGGAGTTTGAAATAGACACTGCACACCTGGTTACTCTTTATCCTATTGCCACCTCCCTACCAATCATTACATTCTTTATGGTGCCTGTCATTCTCTTAAGAGAGATGATGTTAGGTATTGGTTGCTGTTTTTCTTATTTTTTTTTTTTTTTGTCTCACTAAACTCTGGTCCCATGAGACCAAAGGCCTTACCTGTTTTATTCATTGCTGTGTTGATGATAACAGAGCCTGACACAAAGTAGACATTCAGGATGTATTTTGGGCATGAACACATGTCCAAGTAAAATGATTCTGACAATATGAGAAATTATTTAAGAATTCTGAATAGAGGAATATGAGCAAATGATTTCACTTTTAGAATTTTTATTTGTGCACTGTAATCATGTATCATAATGAAATTCAGCATGATAAGAGATAAATGCACACAGCACTTGGCGAGTTTCCCCTAACCCCCATTTCACTCCCCTCCCTTCCCTATACACAGTCTTGAGACTGGCACTGTTAATTTTATATCTGTACATAGGGTAAATTGAAGTGTTCCCTTCCTCATCTCCCTCCCTCCACTTGCCTCTCCTAAGCGCCCCCATCACTCCACTGGGGGTTCTACTATTTAGTCCAGAGACCCTTTTGTATTCTGTTTGTTTCCTTGCTTCCACATATGTGGGAAAATATATGAACCTTCACTTTTGTGATGGGTTTATCTCACTTAGTGCAATATTCTCTAGTTCTCTCCATCTTTCTGCAAATTACACAATTTTGTGCTTGTTTATGGCTAAGTAGAATTTCATCATGTGTATATCCCATAATTTTATAATCTATTCATCTACTGACAGAAACCTAGGCTGGTTCCATAACTTGTCTATTGTGAATTGTGTTGCTTTCAAGATAGATACGAATTTGTCACTATAATATTCTGGTTTCAATCCCATTGAAAATATATCTAGGTCATTCTGATAGATGGTACTGGGGTTCCTGAAAGATCTTCTACCTCCAGGCTACACTCCCAGACCTATTTTATATTTTTATTTGGAAACTGGGTCTCTTAAGGCAGCACGGCTGGCTTTGAACCTGTGTGATCCTCCTGTCTCCACCTCCCAAGAGCGGGGATTACAAGCGTTCACCACCACGCCCGGCTATTTTGATAGACTTGTATAGTAATAAAATGATGGAAGGATTGGAGGTAGGAAGCGAGTTTGGAGAAAACTGTAACATTGCAGAGAAGAAATGTTGATGGTCTTAGCTAAGGTAGTGATCTGGAGAGGAGACATAATGGAGGTAGTTAGAATATTGATGAGGTAGAGTTTTTATGTGACTTGATGAGTGATTAAATATAGTTGAGTTAGAAAGAAGGAAGTTTGGAAATATAGGTTTTTAGCTAAGGGACCAAGTAGTGCTGATGACTGAGATATGAAGTATGAAAGTCAAAAGTGCTGGAGTAGGAAAAACTTAAAAAAGAAATATCATCTTTGAGTATTTCTAGATCATTCAGCTAGAGATAATTAGAAACCGGTTGGAACTAGAAGTTCTGAATGGAAGGAGAGTGGTTATGACTGAAGACTCAGCTTTGTGAGTCATTTGCTTAAACCTGGACGTGGAAGTCAGGTCAACAAAGTAGAGAGGAGAAAAAGACTAAATCCTAAAGCATACTAATATTTAAGAAGTTGGACCAGAAAAAGGATTTAGAAAAGGATACCGAATCTGTCTTCTTTTCTCAAAAGCATTTGAAATAATTAATTTTCATGAATTCATTATTCCATTTAAATTGTATTTTTTTCTGAATATATTCTGTTGCTGCTCATTTACAGTTTCTTTGTATGATCTTTCCTATATCAGATGCTTTTCTCTCTATTTCCTCTCAATAAGTAGTATCTGTTTTTTTTTTAATACTCATTGTGAATATTTTATTTAGAAACCTTTGGACTTGCTCCAACAGACTTATTTAATTTCTTTCTTTCTTTCTTTCTTTCTTTCTTTCTTTCTTTCTTTCTTTCTTTCTTTCTTTCTTTCCTTCTTTCTTTCTTTCTTCTTTCTTTCTTTTTTTTTTTGGTGGTACTGGGGTTCCTGGAAGCCCTTCTACCTCCGGGCTACACTCCCATACCTATTTTATTTTATACTTTTTAATATTTGGAAACAGGGTCTCTTAAGCCAGCGCAGCTGGCTTCAAACCTGCGCAATCCTCCTGTTTCTACCTCCAAAGTGCGGGGATTACAAGCGTGCGCCACCATGCCCGGCTGAAACAGATTTCTTAGATTGTGCATTCCTTGAGAAAAAGAAGTAATATTAGAGATGTCAAGTTTTCAATTAATATTTAATAACTAAATCCATGGCAGATTGACCTGATACCCCTAAGTATTTGCTTTTCCTTGTGTCTGAGCTCTCTAACCTGTATCTTATAATGCACTCTTACTCTGATCCCTCTGGGCTCATCATGTGACTGTCTTTGGTTAGTGTTAGGTAGAAGTAAAGGTCTGCTTGGTTCTCAAGAGAGTATTTCTATTGTTCTTTCTCCCTTGCTTCTGCCGTCCTTCTGAGGAGGATGTGCCTGGGTTTACCTACACATCCCAGGACCAGGTTGTGGAGAAATGTTGAGTTTTTCCAGTGAATCCATCATAGGTCGACTGAACCCGCAAAGCACAATAATTAAATAACATTGATTGCTGTGTTCCATTGAGGTGTCATGACTGTTTGCAATGCTATTATGACAATGCTTTTATTTTGTAATTTGCATACAAAATCACTTTATCTAAAAGATATCTGATACATTGTCTTGAATGAAAATTAGAACTAAGCAATGTTCTTTGACAGAAAAATGCTATCTCCTTTTTGATTCTGTTTTTTATATATTTTCCATCTCTCTCTTTTTAGTGCTTTATTGAGGAAAATTATTATACAAATAGGTAGATATTTAATATATACAATTTGTCAAGTTTGGACATGTGCATGTATGCATAAAACCATAACTACATCCAAGGTAATATATAACTTATTTCCAAGCTTCCTTTTGTTCTTTTGCTTTTGTTTACTTATTTGTACAAAGATCTACCACTTAATAACTTTGAAATGCACAATATATTATTGCTAATGATAGGCATTATGTTGTGTGACAGATCTCCAGATCTTACTCCTCTTGCAAAATGAAACTTTATATCCATTGAAAATTAATCCTTTCTTTTGCCCTCTTTTCAGTCACTTGTGATAGCCATTATACTTTCTGCTTCTATGAGGCTATTTTAGATACTTCATGTAAATGGATTCATATCTATCTCCCTGTGACTGGTTTATTTTACTTAACATAATGTCCTCCAGGTTCATACATGTTGTCACATATGGAGGAATGCTTTGATAAGATAGAATAATATCCCATTGTATGGGATATGCCATGTTTCTTTTTTCATTTACATGGGCAGATACTTAAGTTATCACCTATTGGCTATTGACAATAATGACACAATGAATATGAATCTTAAGATATCTTTTTGAGATTCTGATTTTAATTTTTTAGATATTCAGTAATTCATCGGTATCTATAGATGATCAATTCTAAGACTCCATGAGGTAACCACAATCCATACATACCCAAGCCTCATATATGAAATGATATATAGTATTTGAATATGAACTAATTACATCCCTCCATTTAACTTAAAGCATCTCTAGATTGCTTTCAATATCCAATACAATGTAAATTCACTGTAGATATCTGCTATACTGTATTTTTTAGGGAAATTGATAGATGTCAACTGGACTGAAATGAAGGATGCCTAGAGGATTAATAAAGCATTTCTTTTTTAAAATTTTTATTGGTGCATTATATTCATACAACATATTGGGGTAAAAAACTTGTGTGTACAGATTTGTACACATCACTTATTTAACCCCTACCCAATTCCACCCCATTCCCTCCCCGTCCCTCCCTCCCTTGCTCAGCTTAGTGGTTGACTTCGATATGTTTAAGTACATTGTGTGTTTTAGAGATTTTTCTCTTCCCCCCTCCTTTAGGTTGTCTTGTTTTCTCCTCCATAGGATTTCCTTTTTCATCTAGAGTTCCTCCTATGACCCATTTCTCCCTAACTCTCACATATTAGGGAAAGCATCTGATTTTTTATTTTTTGTGACTGACTAATCTCACTTAGCATAATGTCCTCCAGTTCCATCCATTTCCCTGAAAATGATGTAATTGAGTTTTTTTTGATGGATGAGTAAAATTCCATTGTGTACATATCCCACAGTTTTGTAATCCATTCATCTGTTGATGGACATCTTGGCTGGTTCCATAGTTTGCTATGGTGAATTGTGCAGCTATGAACATAGATACACATGCATTAGTTTGGTAGTTTGGCTTCTTTTCTTTTGGGTAGATACCCAGAAGTGGTATTGCTGGATCATATGGTAGGTTCATTCACATTCTTCTGAGGATTCTCCATACTGTTTTCCAAAGTGGTTGCACTAATTTGCAATCCTACTAACAATGTCTTAGAAATAAAGCATTTCTTGTGAGTGTGTCTGTAGGGGTTTTTCCAGAGAAGATTGATATATAGGTAAGTGAACCAAGTAGGGAAAACCTTCCCTAAATGTGGACAGCACCATTCAATAAGCTAGGGGCCATACAGAAGGATAATGGGAAAAAGGGGGAACTTATTCTTTCTCTTGTTCTCCCTTCCTAAGTGGACGCTGTCACCCTTAGATGGCAGAAGCCAGGCTCTTCATACTTTGAACACTGACATGTACTATCAGTTCTCTAGGAGAGAATCCCAGGAGGATTCCAGGTCTTTGGTCTTGGATGGGCATAGCATCATGGGTCTCTTTTATTCCAATACTTCTGGCTTCTTGGACTGAGCAGTTACTGTCTTCCATGGCTTTCTAGCTTGCAGTTGGCAACATTGTTGAACTTCTTGTCCCATGATCATGGAAATTCAATCTGATAAAAATCCTGTGTGTTTGTGTGTGAGATCCTGTTTCCCTGACTAGTCCAGAGAATAATAACAATAAAAAGTCTGTACATATATAGCATAGATATTTTAAATATCTTTGGATCTATACATGTGGAGGGCTAACTTTATTACAGAAGTAATATTGACAGATCCTACTGGAATTGTCTTTTGAGAGGAAACTTGATAGGAAATTTTACAAGAAAGCTTATGGACATTGGTCTTGGTAGTAATTTTTTGGATATGACTCTGGAAGCACAGGGAAAGATAGCAAAAATATCATTTTTTGTTATAGCAGATCAATAATACCACATCAGAAAGCATCTGCACAGCAAAGGAAGCAATCAACAAAACAAAGAGACAACCTGTAAAATGGGAGAAAACATTTGAAAATTACCTATCTCTTAAAAATTTAATATTCAAAATATATAAGGAACTCCAACAACTTGATAGCAATAAAAAATAACCTGAAAGAGAATTAATGAAAGAGAAAGTTCTACTGACATTATGTACATATATGAGAATAGCAATGCCAGTCTCAAAACCTTGCATAAGGAAGGAAAGGAAGTGAAAGGAAGCATGGGGAAAGTTCCCCAAGTGCTGTCTGTGTATATCCCCATCACTATGAACTACATTATGATGTGAGATTACAATGCACCAATAAAAGTAAACTAAAAATAAATAAAAATAAATAAAATTTAAAAATGAGCAAGGGACTTTAATAAACAATTCCTCAGTGAAGATATACAAATGGCCAGCAGATATGTGAAAAGGTGTTCAAATCAACATCAGGACCCATCAGGGAATAGCAGATCAAAACTACAGTGAGATGTGCTTCACACTTGGATGACTAGTCTAAGAACCTCTGAGAACAACAAAACCAAAAGATAGCAAGTATTGTAAGAATATGGAGAAAATGAAACCCTTGATATTGTTGCTGGGCCCACTATATGGTACAGTGGTAATTTCAGCAAAATGATTTATGGACATACCTAACTAAACTAACATGATTTTGAGGAAGATTTTTATAAACTGGAGGAATAAAATGGGATCCCTGAATTTTGAGAAGAAAATTAAGAGTTACTCAGTGACTGATGATAGAATCAACTCTATAAATAAACTGTGAAAATAGGCACTATTTGTTTACCTTATAATAATTCACATATTCAAACAAATATTTCCCTCCAGAACACTAACAAGAAGCTATTCAATTATCTTAATAATAAGAGGTAAAGAATTCCTTATAATAAGAGGTAAAGAATTCCTCTTTGTAAATTACTTTTGAAGACAATCTATAAATCAGGGAAAAATTGTAGATTATTAACATCAGAGTCACATCATGTGAATGCAGAAAACAATAATATTTTAGTAAAAACTTATTAAAAACTTCTGATATAACTGAATGCTGATGAAGATGACCTTAACTCTTTCCCTTGACCAAACTTTAGGCAGGTTTCTTCCTCACTATAGTTTTTTTTTATTTTTATGTGGATCATATTGAAATTGGCATTGAGGCCGGGCGTCATGGCACACGCTTGTAATCCCTGTGCTTGGGAGGCAGAGACAGGAGGATCGTGCAGGTTCGAAGCCAGCCCAACTGCGCTGGCTTAAGAGACCCTGTTTCCAAATAAAAATATAAAAAAAATAGGTCTAGGAGTGTAGCCCAGAGGTAGAGGGCTTCCAGGAACTCCAGTACCACAAAAAAAAAAAAGAAAGAAAGAAAGAAAGAAAAAAAGAAAGAAAGAAAGAAAGGAAGAAAGAAAGAAAGAAAGAAGGAAAGAAAGAAGTTGGCATTGGGGCATTCTACCTCTGAGCTAGTTTTGACTTCATGTTTCTTAGAGTATTTACTTTAGAAACCTTGTAAATTATTTTCTTGCCTTTCAGAGATGTAAATTTATCAGACCCTTTTTTAGTTTTTTTCCCCCCCAGGAATGGCTTTATTAAGGACCTGAGAGCCATAGCTTTGAAACATAATAATTAGCACCTTTCTGTCTGTACATCTCTGTGGGTGGATAGAAGCTTAACTTAGATAAGCGCCTACCAATTAACAAACACAGGTGACCTAATCATATCGACCAGCTTTCCCCCAATCTCCAATACTTTCTCCACTAGGGACTCCAGGGTTTAATATCCATCCTAACTTTTCTTTCAGGAAAGTTTTCCATTTCTCTCTGCTTTTGCAACACTCAGAATAAAGTCTTTCTTGCCTGTTTGACTCTGAATGATGCAATCTTCCTTGCAAATGCAAAACAATCAAAATAAGTTTTCTAAAAATTAATCCAACCGTGGATCTGTACCTTTTTTGTTTACTATTTTTTTTACCTTTTTACCAAACCCAATATGAAGAATAAAATGTAAGTGATTTTATGCAAATTCTTATCTGATTAACTCTTATAAGTCAATTTCCCTTCACTCTTCTTTCTTTTAAGAGCTTTATGTTTAGCCATTGATTAACACATCTGATTGGTACTTAAGATTTGAAGGTGCAGTTTTTAGGAATTTTACATTTTTTTCCTTTCAGTTTATTCCCTTTAATTTTATTAGTGTTGAAATAATGTCTTTTTTTTAATAAAGGCTAAGGATGTTACAAGGTGAGATACAGGAATTTTCTTCAATGTACTTCTGACATAAAGAATATTTTCAATGTTCTTTCAGTAGGATGTCATACAATATTCGAGTGATAAAGTATTTGAAGTAGGCAATTGCCGTCCTTTGGTGGGATATCTTTTAAAGATGCCATAGTTAGTCATCATCATCAGGAACAAACAAACAAAAAAAAACCCCAAGAATTTCCAAGAGGACAATTATCATTGCTAAGTAGTAGACATTTTGAGGGTTTTGAGAGGAACTTTTGAGATCTTCAAGGTACTGGGGATGGAACCCAGAGGCTTTCTACCTCCGGGCTATACTCCCAGACCTATTTTATATTTCATTTGGAAACAGGGTCTCACTAAGTTTCCGAGAGCCTCACTAAGTAGCTGAGGCTGGCTTTGAATCTATATGATCCTCCTGTCTCAGCCTCCTAAGCACGGGGATTACACGTGTGGGCCACCATGCCCGGCTTTTAAAAAAATTTAAAACAGGGTTTTCTGAGTTACTAGGGCTGGTGTGTGAAACTACATCCAGTTTATTGTTTTTAATAATGTAAGGAAGAGAACAGAAATTTTGGGGGGTATAAATTAATTAGGATCAAGGAGATGAATTAAGAGTCAAAGACAATTTGCCTTTATGAGACAAAATAGTATTTATGTATAGTGATAATAATGTTTTAGGCAGAAAATAAAAATAACTTTTTTTTCATACAAATACCCAAAGAGAAGGAAAGAACTTACAGTGAGTTTGAAATACCTGCTTTTTGAACACAGCTATGAAATCTTCCTCATTGGCCACTAGGCTGCACCTGGAACAATGATTTTTACCTTTGTGTGTGTGTGTGTGTGTGTGTGTGTGTGTGTGTGTGTGTGTGTGTGTTTCTCAGGATGGAACCCAGGGGCATTCTACCTCTGATCTACACCCTCAGTTCTATTTTTTTATTCTTTATTTTGAAATAGGATCTCACTAAAAAGGGTCTCACTAAGTAGCTGAGGCTGCTGGAGAACCGCAATCCTCCTGTCTCAGTCTCCCAAATGCTGGGATTACAAGCGTGCACCATCACACCCAGCTGATTTTTACTTTTTAAAAACTTTTTATTGGTGTGATGTAGTCATACATTTTAATGGAGTACAAGATGGTGGAGGCATACATGCACACATCATCCAATTAGCCCTTACCCAATTCCCACCCCCATCCCTCCCCTTCCCTCCTTCTCATGTTTGGCTTAGTGATTGACTTTGTTATGTTTGTTAATGTCCATCAAGAACATTAGAGAATTTCTCTCTTCCCCCCTCCCATGCCCTCTGTTAGGTTGCCTTATTTGCTCATCTGTAGTGTCTCTTTCTTCTTCTTCTAGAGTTCCTCCTATGACCCATTTTACTTTTGAAATGATAAATTGATGCAGTAGCCTCGGCAGTTATAAATCTATGCCAACAGTACAATAACTATAAACAATTTCATATATGTTGAAACTGGTCTTAAAATCTTTCCAGGTGTGGTGGTTGTCTAAGGATTAGCGATTCTATTGGGGAATCATGCACACATGCTGATCACAGAACTGGAGACAAACTAGGGATTGGGAAAAAACATGGGTACTAAACAGTGAAAAAAATAATGAAACTACTGAGAGAAGAAAACAAAGTGTAAGGCCCTTTTCTAGCTTTCCAACGGCAGCTTCAGCAGGTGGCGCTGGTGTGCTTCTAGTAGGTAGTGATGTGCACAGAGGGCCTGAGACATACTGCTGTCCTCCCTAGAGTTCCAGGGATGGAGAAAAACAGGCCAGTAAAAATCCGAGATATATCCTTTTTTAGTATATGTGTTTCAAACAGATGCACATAGAGATAACAATTTATATTTGTAATTGCAAGCAAAATCATTATTTCTAAAGAAAATTGCCTAATATTCAAAAGCTGTATTTGATATTACTCAATATAAATACAAACACATTTTTCTCAGTTCTCAGTTTTTCTAAATTTCTTTAAAGTTCTAGATTAATCCATCTACCAAAGGTTGAATTATTTTGCTGGTGGATAATCAAGAAAATTGCCAAGGTGCTACAGAGCAATGCTTCTCAATCTTTAGTGTGATGGAAGCCACCCAAGTTTCTTGTAAAATGTAGATTTCCATTCAGTATAACCGGTAAAGGGCCTGGTCTTCTTCACCTCTAACGAGCTCCATATCATATTTTGGGTAGTAAGGTTCTGGAGGGATTCAGGTCAGACCTATTTTCAGGCCCTGGTAGTCTCTTTTCACTAACTATGTGGCCTTGGTGAAGTTGTTTCATCTCCTTGATTTTATAATCATGAAACAAACAGAAAAATAAAGCAATATTGCTTCTGATTTTTGTTTACAAAAACCATTTTATGTCCTCTTGAAATCCTGAGGTATGTACCAAATTAAACATTGTTATATTTTAGATGCATTTTGATACCTTCCACAGGCTGAGCAGAAAGTTTTAGGCAATGGTTAACACACAAAACTAAAATTATTAGCTAACTGTGAGTTTGTTTAATTCAGACTTTCTGGATTGACTCTTAGCCTCCAAACGACCACTAGAATATAAATGAGAAGATTGACAACGAGGTCAAGAGCTGATGGAGATATTTCACTGCAAGAAAGAATGAGAAAAGAATTCCAGTAATCTAATTAAGCAATTATAACTTAAAATGATATTCCAAGAAGGGATAATCAAACAACTGTGAAGTGTTGGTGTGACTGATAATAAGTTTATATACCCATGGGGGTACAGGGATTAGCTCTAGCAGATGCTTAGCACCTATTTCTGTCAACAGGGCTAGCCTGGGCTAATGGAGGCCTTTCTCCTCACATTAGGTCTTACTGCTAGTTTTATACTTGGCTTCTTGTTTGACCTGAGTAAAAGGTGGCCATCACATACTGTTTGTTCACATATACAAAAATAGTAGTACAAAAATGAACAGCAGTTTTATTGGACTTGGCATTTGTTACCTTTGTAAGTTTTTATTTATTTTTTGGTGGTACTGGGGTTCCTGGAAACCCTTCTACCACCAGGCTATTTTTTCTACCTCCCAGACCTATTTTTTATATATTTTTTTATTTGGAAACAGGGTCTCCTAAGCCAGTGAGGTTGGCTTCAAACCTGTAAAAGCCTCCTGTCTCCACCTCCCAAGCACGGGGATTACAAGTGTGTGCCACCACACCCGGTGTTACCTTTGTAATTAATGCCTGAATATTCAGCAACAGAGTATTTTCATTAAGAGGTTTTTCAGATATACAGAACTATTGAAATAAGATACATGAGTTCTCATTTAGAAGTGATGCCTTCAATCATTTGGTCATTCAGATAATTGATCTTTCTTTTCTTAGTGCTAATTTGGGAATCCCACTGCCTAGGGTCTTATTCTAGCCATAAAGCTTAATAAGTGAGGCTTGCACAGGTTACTCAACCTCTCTAGGCCTCAGCTCTTTTGTCTGCAAAGTGTGAATATTTGTAGAAAATGAATTCATAGTGTTGTAAGAGTTCTGGCACATGATAAACCATCAGTGTATGCTGGTCCTAGTACTTTCCGTCATTGTTCACGATAGATGTTAGGCCAGACCGTAGAAATGGCAGATTGCTGCTATTTTGAGATCATATTGATTCTCAGAATTCAACTTTCAACTGTGAACCATTAGTGTTCACTGTTTCATTTTTTTTTCTTTTTTTAAAAATTTTATTGGTGTATTATAGTCATACATTTTTTTTTTGGCAGTACTAGGGATGGAACCTAGGGGCATTCTACCTCTGAGCTACACTCCCAGCCCTATATTTTATTATGTATTTTGAAATTGGATCTCACTGAGTTGCAAAGGGCCTCACTAAGTAGCTGAAGCTGTCCTCGAATTGTGATCCTCCTGTTTCAGCCTCCCAAATGCTGGGATTACAAGCGTATGCCACCACGCCCAGGTAGTCATACACCTTAATGGGGTACAAGGATGGTAGAGGCATACATGCACACATCACTCACTTAGCCCTTCCCTAATTACCTCCCCATTTTTTGTCCCCTCCTTTTCACTTTTGACTTAATGATTGACTTTGATATGTTAGTCAGTTATAAAAAGTAAAAAAAAAAAAACCCAAAACACCAAAAACAGATGGATGCTTTCCCTAATATGTGAATGCTAGGAAGAAAATGGATCCTAGAAGGAACTCTAGACAAAGGAGAAACCATAGATGAGCAAATAAGGTGACCTAACTGAGAAGGATGGGAGGGAAAGAGAGGGGAATTTCCTAATGTACATGATGTACACTCACTGTTTCATTTGCTTTATTTTGTGTTACTGGGGATAGAACCCAGGTGCATTCTACCTTTGAGTTACACTCCCAGCCCTCTTTCTTAATTTTTATTTTGAATCAGAGTCTCACTGAGTTGCAAGGACATCACTAAGTACCCGAGGCTGGCTGAGAACCAAGATCCTCCTGTCACAGCCTCCCAAATGCTGAGATTACAAGCATCATTTGTTTATATTTTTTATTTTAATGTTTCTATTGGTGCATTATAGTTTCACATAATAATATAGCTCTAGTGATTTGTTTTTTTTTAAATTTACTATTTTTAAAGTAGTATGAAATACAAAAATAGTATATTTATGCTATTCTCATTTAAAATATTTGCAAAGATTAACATGACATCATGCTAATTGATTAAATAGTCTTTTTCAGTTAAATTTGTTAATAGTTTTAATATTTTGATAACTACCATTAATAATAAATTCTGCAATATTTTCTTTGAAAAAAGTAATCACCCTGTAACATTTTTCACACTAACCTTAAAAATAAAAGCTGAAGTTTTCTAAAGATGAATTGTCTTAATGATGAATAAAATTGTTCAAATTCAATTGGAGCTAGTGGGTTTGTATACACTACATGTTTTGGTGGCATTATCGTTAGGACTCACAGAAGTATTGTAAGGTGGGTAGATGTCATCAGATTCCTAAAAGCTGAGGAATTAAAGTGTTAGTACAGTTTTTCTTTTAGAGTTGTTTAACATATAAGTAGAAGAGAGGGATCTTAAGCCAGATCTTATTACTGGAAATCTAGTACTCCTTCAGAACCACAAAGACACTTTGGTCTTAACTACGAGGTCTGGATGTGTGCTGCAAGAAGACATTGAGCACCACTCTGTGAGTAGAATTTAAGATGATATGGTTCCCAAGATGAACTAAAGGCAGTGTATATCATTCCTGCATACTTCATTTGACAAGTATTTCTATCAGAAAAACACAACCCCTTTCCTGGTAACATTGTTTGTGGCATTGGGATGTACTAATTAGTATAGTTGTCATCACAGCCTCCAACAAATTAGGCCCCATGGTTGCCCAGAGAAGATTCTGACCCTATTGATTAGAAGCATAAGATGTTATAATTGGAATCAGCCTGATTACTCATTAGGTTAATGCATATTTCCTGATCTCCTACTATGTGAGGTAAGAACATAGGATACACATACATCTATCTATCTATCTATCTATCTATCTATCTATCTATCTATCTATCTATATCTATCTATATCTACATCTATATCTATATCTATATCTATATCTATATCTATATCTAATCTATATAGATAGATAGATGTATGTGTGTGTTGCAACTTGTGAAAATGATAAACACGAAAAGCCAATGGGGATTTTAAAGAGTTGGTATCATTGGGGAAATATCTTTCTGCATTACCCATTTCACTAGAGTCAGATAATATAGTCTGTTTCCTAGAATGGCAGGATTTACTGTAGAATAAACCCCTTCCACCACCAAATGTTTTCACAAAGAGCATCAACTTCTAGATTTGTATTCTTCATCCTTTGAAAATTTGAGAGATGTAATTATATTTAAGCAATCATAGGTCATTAACATTCTAAATTCTATTCAGTGCGCACTGTAAGGAATGAGACAATTTTCATAATTCTCAGCTCAATGACCAGCTGTATTTCTGTCTAATCAATGTTCTTTAGTGTTTGATACATGTCTCCTAGGCTAGGCAATAATCCAAGTGCTAAAGTGATATTTGTTCCTCATTAGAGAGTAAAATGATATTGTTCTCACCACCTCTTGTTAGTCCACATGAAATATATGTATTATGCTCAGCTTTCCATTAAGTTGGCTTGACACTACTCAATTTTAGAGGCACATAGACAATGTAAATAATAACTCTCTAGTTATTTTACTAGGGAGCCAAATCTGAACTTTTTTACCCCTAGCCCTTCATGAAGACTAGGAAGTATTTTTACTATCTTTTTGGTTAGTGATTAGCTCAACTCCACCAATCATCTTTTATTCAACTTTATTCTAGCATGAAGGTTGTATATCATAACCATGCATAATTATTTGAAATGTTCTTGGGTACATGATTAATTTTTAAAAAATTAAAAAAAACAATGCAGTTTTGTGACACATAATGATATTTATTCATTTATTTTAATAAGTACTATTTTGTGAAAAGTTATTCAATCTTAATGAGTCTGTCCTTACATGATAGTGGGGGCTAAAATGATTCTCCATGTGGTAAGCATTAAAGCAGTGTGTTAATTTCCTAGAACAGTGATTAATTAGGCATCTAGTAGTGAATCTGGAATGTCCCTTAATTAATATTAGTTCTTATTATTTTTGTTGTTTATCTGATATAATAGCTTATAGTTCTATAATCTAAAAACAGTATTTTGATGCAGGTACATATAAAAGTCACCAAGAGACGGGAATGTTTGGACACTTGTAATTTCAGCATTTGGGAGGCTGAGACATGAGGATTGGGGATTGCAATCTGCGGACAGCCTCAGCTATTCAGTGAGGCCCTTTGCAACTCAGTGAGACTCTGTTTAAAAATAAAAAATAAAAAATAGTGCTGGGAGTGTAGTTCATAAGTAGAGTGCCCCTAGATTCCATCCACAGTAGTGCAAAAGAAAAAAAGCCACCCCAAAATAATAATCAGTAAGTGCATAAAGTTAGAATTTTATCCAGCAATAGCTCATTGACAACTGGCCACAGAAGCAGGTCAGGTAACCAGATGACCATAGTGCCCAGATTATGAAGAAAGAGAAAAATCCTGACCAAGGGGTCTAATAATAAAGCACTAGAACTAAAATAAGAGAGAATATAATTTGTCATGGAAACAAGCTTGATATGTGGATGGAGATAGGAGTTCTAAAAATGAGAAGATTCAGGGAATACAACAGCGGAAACTTCTCTAGCTTTGTATATTTGGTCTCAGACTTATGAATGTTATCTCCATTAATCCCCATACCTTGATCTTCAAAAAGTTATTCTTTAGTATTCAAAATTGAATTCACAAATGAGCTATTTGTGCAGTTGAAGATCAAAGTCCTTCAAAAAAGGATCCCCTGTGATGGGGGAGTCTGCTGAGTTTCTGTTTTTAAAAATTATATTTGTTTATATGAAGAAAGATAGAATGATCTCTGAGTTTAATCCCCAGCAACCCCCACATAAAAATAATAAATTGAAATATCTTCATGACTAAAAAATATAGGTAATTAATGTTTAAGATAATACTACCTCTTTACCCATAATGCAGGTCTTATAATACACATGCCTTGTAGTACTAAAAATCAAGATATGATGCTCTTGTTTTACATCAGTGGCATTGTAATGATTCAAGTAGATTTCTATTTGATAAATTTTGCTGTAGTCATGTCAGTATTAACAGATTCTGGAAGGTTCAGGTGTAATTGGTACTTCTCAGAGACCTTGATCAGCAAATCATCCTCAGAAACACTAAGGTCACAAAAAGACTGAATTAATACCAGGTAATTCAACTTGCAATTTACTTTTCAGAGGTTTCTCATTCTGATCCTTCACAATTTTTAATTCATAAGCTGGTATCTTCCTCTCCACATGGATTTCAGTACTAGAAATCTCTTATATCAAGCATCCTGTTTTTTTCTGCAACGTGATGTTTTGGCAGTTACGGCTGAGGAAGGTGAGCTGGATTGATTGCAGTGCTGCTTTTTATCTGTCCAAGGTTATGTTCCTTTGTCATCTTCTCTCTTACCTCTCTGAAGTCAGCTTGGGTTTCCATCAGGTTTTGTTTCACTCTTTGAATACTTATTTTTTTTCTAAATTTGGTAATATAGTAAGAGTATGAGACAGTGAATTGGAGTTTCTCTTCAATGCATTTCATGGCCTTTTTTATTAACCTACCTTTTTTCAATTGGTCTTTTTCTGCTGCCTGGAGAATATCAGGATTGTAGGCAACATCTATGACCATAGAAGTATTTGATGTCTCAGAGATATCTTCTGGTCTGCCAACACTTAGAGGTGCAGTATGAGTAGTTGATTTGGGAGCAGGGATTCTTTTCCACTGACCTAAGTTGATAAAAAGTATATTTTCTTCTGGTTTCAAGATCCTGGTGTGTAGACAGAGATGTGGTTCTGGTCCAGCACAGAACTGTTTCCCCTCTCTCATCTCCTATTGAATGAAGTTTTTGTATATCCCAGGATCACTTTCAGCTATATCATCTAAGAGATTCCAGAACTGAGTAAGTTGGGTGAATAGACCCTTTGAGACCCTTTGAGGATGCCTTCATGACTGATGGCGTAATTGGCCTCTTGTATCAGTTCCTCCTATTATGGTTTTAATCTGTAATGTCCTCTAAAAAGGTCATGTGCTGAAAGCACTTTCCCCAGTGCAGTAGGAGTCAGAGGCGGAGTCTGGCTTTAGAAAGCAGGTCTCGGGGGGAGGGTATGGCCCCTTTTTGTTTTTCTCTCTCTTATTTCTCTATGTAATAAGCTGAACAGTTCTATCTCCATGATGCTTTTACTTGGAGCCTGCCAACCATGGACTGAACCTCTGAATCTGTCAGCCAAAATACACCTTTCCTCCTCTAAGTTGTCTTTTCAGGTACACAGGTCATAGTAATGGAAAGTTTAGAAGAACATCTCTTTACTTCCCCTAATATACCAATGACAATAGTACATGTTTATTATTTTATATATTTATTTGACAAATACTTATTGAGGAATGACTAAATGCTGGGTAGACCATTATGTTTTGGAGATGCAGATATTCAGAATAGTACGCATTCTCTTTCCTTAAGTACCTTATAAACTCTTAGGGAACACAGACCAATATAATAAAAATGACAATAGTTTACTAACAGCACCCATATTTTTACATATACATAATAATTACAGTTTATTCACCTTTTACTCTTTTTGTTGTTGTTGTTGGTACTGGGGTTCCTGGAAACCCTTCTACCTTCGGGCTACACTCCCAGACCTATTTTATATTTTTATTTGGAAACAAGGTCTCTTAAGCCAGCAAGGCTGGCTTCGAACCTGCATGATCCTCCCGTCTCTGCCTCCCAAACGCCGGGATTACAAGCGTGTGCCACCACACCCGGCCACCTTTTACTCTTTATAGGTATTCATAATCATTTGGTCTCATTACAACAGGAGGTATAAGATTGGAAACTTCTTTAGCTTTGTATAGTACCCATTTTGAAGTTTTGGAAAGTGAGAGAATGAGAAGCTAAGTAACTTACTCAAGACTTCATAGTTTAAAAAGACCAAACTTAGAGTTGAGTCTTACCCTTTTGTGATATTTGACTCTAACACTGCTAATCTTTTCTGACATAATGAAATTAGGCACTGTAAAAGAAAGGATTAATGATTTGAGACGCTAAAGATAGAGGTTTTGGTTGATGAGAAGTGTCACCATGGTCCAGAGAAGAAATAAAATATTTATACAATATGGCACAGCATATATGTAAAAATATTAATGATATTGCTGGATGTGAGTTGGCATGGAGATTGGCAAAGGATGAGACTGGATGTAGGCAGGGGCAGGGAAAGAACTCTGTGTCCTTATGAGTATTTTAAAATGAGATATTCTGTATTAGTTAGTTATCTTTACGTCACAGTGACTAAAATGCCAGAAATAACAACTTAGAGGAGGAAAGATTTATTTGGCTCCTGGTTTCAGAGGATTCACTGCATAGTCAGTCAGCTCCAGTTCTTTGGGCCTATGGTGAGGCAGAACACCGTTGCAGAAGAGTGTGGCAGAGGAAAGCTAATTGGCTTATGGAAGCTGTGGAGCAGAAGGAAAAAGAAGGGGTTGAGAGAAGATAAACTCTTCCAGGCTCCTTAGTCACTTATATCCTCCAACTAGGTGCAAACCTCCCACTAATCCATTCAGCTATCCATGTCAATGCCCTTGTGATCCAATCATTATCTAAAAACCCATCTCTAAACCTTGCTGCATTGAGGATCATTCTTTCACTAGGAGACTTTGGTGAGCATTCTAGATCTATACTGTAACACTGTAAATGGCAGAGATATACTATATTTTGTTGAAGAATTGCCTATCATTGATGGTTGTTGATTCTGAGCCAGTTAGTGAATATCAGAAAGCAAATGAAAAGACAGATAAGAAAGGAGCCAATGTGGGCTTGAACTAGCATAGGGTAAGTGGAGAAAAGAAAGTGAATCCAAGATGTTGAGTAGGTAGAATATACTGGTAATGGTGAGCGATTGAGTACAGAGAATGGAGGGAAATAGAGCATGTGTGATCTAGAAGAGAAAAAAATTTAGAATGGCTTATGATTCATATTTAGGAGACAAGTTAATCTGAACCAAATTTGGAAATATGAAAAAAAAACAAAAACAGCAGAACTATTTTGTAGAGGCAGAAAGGAAGTGAGAAGATGAGAGAAAGTAAGATTTTAATTCTGGGCATGACTTGAAGGATCTTCAAATCCAACATATTCACTTATTTAAGCTAACATTCATTACAGGAATCTGAGGTGGAGCTATGTTTTGTAATCATCAATGAATAAAAAATTAATGATTTTTAGAAGTAAAGATTAAATTTATTGGGATTAACCTATGTGCCAATCATGGTATTAGATAATCGATGTCCTAATGTTCAATCATCATGAGGAATCTGGATAGTAGGTGTTTAATATGTGAGAAAACATTTTGTGGTGCAGTTACAAATGGAACTTAAATGTTCAAGAATGGATATATGTGTCTAAAGACAGAGAAGACAGTATTGGGAGAAGAGATGAATAACGAAACCTCAGGGGACATTACAGACCTATATTAGATCAAGTGATCAAGCAAAAGAAATTGAGATGGAGTATGAGAGGGAAAATCCAGGAAAGCAAAGATGTTAAGGACCATACAAGCTCCAATAACACCAAATGCTATAGAAGGGCTAAATCTAAGCTCTATCCAGGCTATTTGAACATGATAGTCATCAGGCGAGTGAGGAGTTCTGCTCACATGGATGCAAACATCAGATAGTAGATGATTAAGTATTGAAAATATGTAGAGATAATGTCCTCAACTTGTTTAAAACTTTCAGTCGAGAAATAGGGAGAGTGAGAAGAACCAATGGGATTAATGGTAAAAAATAGAGTTTTCTATGTACAGGGATGATAAGACCTGTGAAAAGTTTGAAAGACCAAAGCAGTTGGTGAAGTTGATTGAGGAAGCAAGGCTGTAGGGAGATGAGAAGGCAGACGTTTGCAGAAACTGGATCTGTGGACAGCAATGTAAAGTTAAAAACAAAATCAAAGACACAACAGGAATTTGTCCAAGGTATAAAATTACTGGTTAGGGTATGGAATTGGGGATCAAAACTTTCTGACAAAGGTTTTCAGAAGGAGATCAATGACCAGTCCTGAAGAAGATTCCAAGGAAGTGTGATCTCAAGGTAGGGTTGTTTGTTTTTAGTTAATGGAGTAGATAGGGCATCTGAGAATACCCAAGGTTGTGGGTCCATAAATTTTTTGGGGAGAGAGAGGATAGAACTCAGGGAAATTCTACTTTTTAGCTACATCTCCAGCCTGATTCTATTTCTTAGAAACATGCACCACCACATCTGGTTACCGTAAGTTTCTTTTTAATTTTTGTATTGGTGCATTATAGTCATACATCTTAATCCAGTACAAGATGGTAGAAGTGTACATGTAACACATCACTCATTTAGCTCTTCCCCAGTTCCTACTCTAATCCCTCCCTCCTCCCTCCTTCTCATGTTTGGCTTACCAATTGACTTTGATATGTTTGGGAATGTATTTCATGTGCATTAAGGAATTTCCCTCTTACCTCCTTCCAATACCTTCAGTTAGATCACCTTATTTGCTCATCTATGGTTTCTTCTTCATCTAGAGTTTCTCTCATGACTCCTTTTCTCCCTGGATTCCACATATTAGGGAGAACATCTGATTTTTTTTACTTTTTGTGACTGACTAATCTCGCTTAGCATAATGTTCCATTCCTTTGCCTGTAAATGACATAACTTTGTTATTTTTTTATGGCTGAGTAAAATTCCACTATTTACATATCCCATATTTTTGTAATTCATTCATCTGTTGAGGAACATCTTGGCTGGCTCCATAGTTTGGCAGTTGTGAATTGTGCAGCTGTGAACTTAGCTATTCATACATTAGTTTAATATTTTGGTTTCCGTTCTTTTGGGTAGATACACAGAAGTGGTATTGCTGGATCATATGACATGTTTGCTGCCATTCTTCTGAGGATTCTGCATAATGTTTTCCAAAGTGATTGCACTAACTTGCAACCCAAACAAAATGTATTACAGTACCCACCTCTCTACATCCTTGCCAGTATTTGTTGTTATTTATATTTTTAATGATTGTCATTCCAGTTAGAGTTAGGTAAAATATCAGGGTAGTTTTGATTTACATTTCTCTGATTGCTAATGATGTTGAGCATTTTTTTTTTTTTTGCAGGGTGGGGGATTATACTGGGGATGGAATCCAGAGGCCTTCTACCTCTGGGCTACAATCCCAAACCTATTTTGTATTTTATTTGGAAACAGGGTCTTGCTAAGTTGCTGAGAGCCTCACTAAGTAGCTGAGGCTGGCTTTGAACCTGCACGATCCTTCTGTCTCAGCCTCCTAAAAGCAGGGATTACAAGCCTATGCCACCATGCCTAGCGATGTGAGCATTTGTAATACATTTAATGGCCCTTTGAATTTCTTCTCTTGTGAAGTGTCTATTTAGTTCACTTGTCCATATTTTGATTGGGTTATTTGTTTTCTTAGCTGTGAGTTTCTTGAGTTCTTCCTGTATTCTAGATATTAGTCCTCTATTAAAGGAATAGTTGGTAAATTTTTTCTCCCATTCTGTTGGTTCTCTGTTGAGTTTCTTGATAGTTTTCTTTGCTGTACAGAAGCTCTTCAGTTTAATGCAATCCATGTATTGATTCACCTATTAGTTTCTTATGCTTTTGAGGTCTTGTTGATAAAGTATTTACCTGTGCCTCTGTGTTGAAGTGTTGGACCTATGCCCTCTTCAAGATGCTGCAAGATCTCCGGTCAGATTTCCCAGTCTTTGATCCACCCTGAATTGACTTCTGTGCACCATGAGTTTTTAATGGAGGTGAAATCCCAGAGAGCCCAGTGGGGGAAGGATTTATGAGGTGATGATAAATATCATGCAATGCTATATCTTATACAGCTTTGATAAATCAATGTTCAGAATTCACCATTGGAATCTCACTTCTAAATAAATTTCTGAGGAGTTCTGAGTTGAAATGGATCTGAAGACATTTGGCTCCAGGCCCTCCCACACAGATGAGGTAATTACTGCCCGCAGGAGGGAGTGGTACCAAGAACTGCTAACTCTGGTCTTCTCATCCTCTTTTCTATGTTTTTCTCTTTTGCATGTTTCCTTTTCTCTTACTCTTCTCCTTTTTCCCTGCTTTCTACCTGCTCTGCATCTTTTTCCTATTATTATTTAGCTTATTTCTTTCCAACCTCCTGTCTTAATGTGCACTTTTGAGGTACTTAAAATCATTAAAAGCCTTAATTTGTTATTTATTTTGAACATATTTCTTCCAGCATAAAGAAGATAGCTTTAAATACCATACTTTCTTCTTCTCATTCTCCTCCTCCTCCTTTTTTCCCTCTTCTCTATCATCATCATGATCATGATCATCATTATCTCATCATCACCATCATCATCAATTAACTCAGGCCTTTTCTCTGAGCATAGGTTGATAAATAAGGTGTGGATTTGAGGTCCAACTCACATTTCACATCTACCTTCATATTTCTATTAAACAGGTATTTTTAATTGAGAGAAAAACATGCATGGCAATACCATCCCCATCTTGGTGACTTGGTCTTAGCTATAACATGTTCTATTATTTCTTTTAGCCATTCAATCCAACACACTGTCTATGGAATGTATTCTTGATTCATTTTATTTTTACTCAATTTCTCCTCTCTATCCTTTGCAAATATGCCCATTCAACAAAGTCTGTGATATTTGGGTGATGTTATGACACAACAGAATAATAAAATACACAGTATTAAGACATCTTACGCCGCAGGCAGCCGGGCCCCGGGCGGCCGCCGCGCGCCCCCGGCCCCCGCCATGGCCGAGGAACTCTCCGCAGCCACGTCCTACACCGAAGACGACTTCTACTGCCCCGTGTGCCAGGAGGTGCTCAAGACGCCCGTGCGGACCGCGGCCTGTCAGCACGTTTTCTGTAGAAAATGCTTCCTGACTGCAATGAGAGAAAGCGGAATACATTGTCCACTCTGTCGTGGAAATGTGACTAGAAGAGAAAGAGCATGTCCTGAACGGGCCTTAGATCTCGAAAATATCATGAGGAAGTTTTCTGGTAGCTGTAGATGCTGTGCAAAACAGATTAAATTCTATCGCATGAGACATCATTACAAAACTTGTAAGAAGTATCAAGATGAATATGGTGTTTCTTCTATCATTCCAAACTTTCAGATTTCTCAAGATTCAGTAGGGAACAGTAATAGGAGCGAAACATCCACATCTGATAACACAGAAAGTTACCAAGAGAATACAAGTTCTTCTGGGCATCCCACCTTTAAGTGTCCCTTATGTCAAGAGTCAAATTTTACCAGACAGCGTTTACTGGATCATTGTAACAGTAACCACCTATTTCAGATAGTTCCTGTGACATGTCCTATTTGTGTGTCTCTTCCTTGGGGAGATCCTAGCCAGATTACTAGAAATTTTGTTAGTCATCTAAATCAGAGACATCAGTTTGATTATGGAGAATTTGTGAATCTTGAACTAGATGAGGAAACCCAATATCAAACTGCTGTTGAAGAATCTTTTCAAGTAAACACCTGAAGTCTGTAAACATCTTTATACCTGCAAGTGCCATCTTCAGTGAGAAAATTACATGGAGTCACCTTTCAATCACTTGATGTGTATATTAATAAAAGTAATTTAGTCTATTGTTTTTAAGGTAATTGAAAAATAAAGGTGGGTCGCTTAAACTTCATCCTCTTAAAAAATGAAAGTTAAGACATTAAAAATATTAAAAGGATCATATTTCATTGCTGTACTGGTGTAAAGGGAATCCCTGTTTGTACTTTATCTTTTTATATTACATATTCTTGAATTTTTCATTATGTTGCTTTTGAAATTTGGTGCAGTTCTTCCTATTCTCTCTCTCTCTCTTTTTTTTTTTCTGGTACACGAGTAACACACAGTAGCAAATTCTTAAAGATGTGATTGATGTAGACCTAACAGATCTGAGCCAGTCGTCAGAGTTGCAGAATGGAAACTTGAAGTGCTAAATGAAAGAATCCAAAGGAATTTTTTAAATATAGATTATAGCTGAAGAATTCAACTATAAGAAAATTGTATTTATATAATGTTTAGTATTTTTGAAGACTAGTGAGATTTCCTTATTAATTTTAACTCTTTAAAAAACAAAAGCTCATTGTAAAGATACTTCCTTTTTTTCTCTTAGAAGGAAGCATCAAGAGAGATATTTCTTTTGTGGCCAGTTGGTAATTTCAGTCTTGTTTGTTTGACTAATTTGTAAGCTGAAATATACTAAGGTGAATAATAGTTCTTTGTCCTTAGAATTTTCAATAGCCAGTGTTTCTCATTACCTAATGTGAAATTTTTATTAGAAACTTTCAGTTGGTTTTGCTATATTGTACAGATATACTTAAATGAGAAGAATAAAAAAACTCAAAGATGAAGATATATATGTGTATTATATACTTTTGTATGTATATGTGTAACACACATATATACATATATATCTTTGCATGCAATTTGTCAGGTTATACAAAATTTCTATTGAGGATTTCAAAAATAGATGAGCAATATAAGGTTGAAGTGTTTGATTTGATTAAAATTTTTGTCACCAGATTTTAAAAAAATATGTCCAATGGTAAAGTTTGCTGCTAGTACACCTCAGAAATTGAGTTTACACACACACAATTACTTGTTTATATGGTGCTCATTTGTTAATCTCAAAAATAATGTATCTTTATGATGTAGGGAAAATAGATTTCACTGGCTACTGTTTCACTACATTTAGTCAAAACTATGTTTGTTCTTAGTATCCAGTCATGGAAATCAAAAAGTATTTTGTAGAAGGCCCAAATCACAGAAAAAAGGAAGAGGGGATTCATTGACATTCCACACTAATACACGGTGTTTATGCTTTCTTTAACTAATAGATCCTGAAATCTCAAAAGTAGTTTGCTGCTAATATATACATATATTGTATAAAAAGGTATATTTTGATTTTCTTAAAACCCTTGTTGACTTTTCTACAGTGAACATTTTTTTAAACTTGATTTAATAAAAATGTTAATTTTGGAAGTGACATTTTATAAAAACTCTTTCAAACAATAATGCTTTATTTATAGATAGTAATAGTCACACACACAAAAAGCCATACATCTTAATACCTTTGTTCTGTTATTCTAAAAAGTGATGTTTACTGTGCTTAAGCATTTTCTCTGCAGTTACATGAGTGGAATTTTAAGAATAGCTTATAATGAGCTCTTTAAAAAGATACTGTTGATTACGGTTTTTTTCCAGTTTAAAGCAATAACTTTGGTAGTTTTTTCCAGATTTTAATATGTTCTGTATGTGAATTTAAATCATTCTGAAATTTGCAAACTTAAAAACTAGTAGAAATCATCTTGATTAAATTGTGATTTGAAGTTTTGTGGATGAGTTAAATATTAATAGTCTTGTGTGTCTTACATATACGCTCTTTCATAAGGAAAATATTGGATTTGGTATTGCTTTTCTCTGGGAACTCAAGTATGGAAAGAATTGTTTAAAGTCTTTTGTCAGTGGGTTGGGAATAGGGGAATAGATCTAGTTCACAGAAATTAAGTTCATGGGAAAAAGGTCTTTTGATATTGCTTATAGCTGAGTCAGGATAGAGGAGAGAGCTGTATTAATACTGATACCTAAATTTAACCACATCTCTTAGGAAAGTTTTTTTTCTCTCAACAATTTGAAGTTTATGTTGTTAAACAGTCTTATTTGATATGTATTGCTTTATTTTTCAATTAAAAGTGGTTTTCTCCTAAAAAAAAAAAAAAGACATCTTACTTCTTTGCAAGATTAGTGGTAACATGTTTG
Source organism: Muscardinus avellanarius (assembly GCF_963383645.1). Lineage (NCBI taxonomy): Eukaryota > Metazoa > Chordata > Mammalia > Rodentia > Gliridae > Muscardinus > Muscardinus avellanarius. The sequence continues at coordinate 103,071,625 of NC_137791.1, read as the reverse complement.
GGTTTTTTTGTTTTTACCAGTGACAACTGGTAAAAATCCATTCGTTTTATTCTTTATGAAATTTTCAAGAAATTGAAATATCATTCTACTTTCAGACTGAATTGACTGAGAATTTCTTCTTTTATCTCATTCTTTGAATGTTTTATAAAACAGGAATTTGCTATATACACGTTCAATTAATTCATTTAAAGTATAAAGGAGTTATTTTTCTTAAATAGCCATTTCAATAACCTCTTCCAATCCAGAGAGACACCTTTAGGGAAAAAGGGAATCATAAAAAATAGAATTTTCATCTCTCTGTTCTGGGTTATAAAAATGGAAAAGAAGTTCATGTGGCTTGTGCTGCATAAGCAATGCGGCTTATGTAATGCAAATGTTCTCTGGTCTGACCAGCTTATGATACCATCACAAGTAGCTCTAAATATCCACATTTCCAAGGCACCATCCCTGTGCACTTGAATGACAGGAATTAGCATCTCTCAACATGTCCTCTAGCTATTTCTAAGAGATCCACAGATAGCTGTCACATGAATGCTTAGAAATAAGTCTGCCTTATTATTCTGGTTCAGCCTACAGACATGCAGCCACCATGCGGGCTCTGCTGGTGTTGGCTGCTCTGGTACCACTGGGCTGGGCATGGCCATCCTTCACTGAGGATGACACAAGTCACCTCTAACTAGCCTTAAGGGAAGTGACCCTGCTCTTCATTTTTGCTGCTAATCAGAAACTTATGAGAGATGGATTTGTAGTTCTGCACAGAAACAGAAGATGTAGGCTTTTACTTTCAACTTGAATCCACTGAATGTTCAGAATGATAGAAATGTAATATTTATGATGGCTATTGATATATGTAGATATGCTGAGATACTACTGACATATTTGTTTTTCCAAAGAAACCTTACTAACATACTAATACCTCATTTTATTTTTCAGCATTTCCACCAACTACAGAGTGAACATAGTCTGATTCTAAAACTTGGAGTTATGCATTCTCTTTCGATACAGCATGTGAGGGCCATTGGCATTCCAGACCACGTTGTGTTGTGTTAAGCTGGGCATGTTGGTTGGCCCCGTCTCTCCTATAGTGAACAGGAAGATCTAAATGTGTTTTATGATGCTTTCCCCATCTCTGTGCCTTAGCTACCCCAAGTGACTCTTTAAACAGACAATATTACAAGAACATGCATTAATATGCAAGCATAGAGAAGTCAAGCCGTAGCTAGTAAAAAAGCGTTTTTGTAAGGGAAATGCTCAGCAGATAATTAGATTTGCCACCGATTACAGAGCATTACCTATGGTTAGACTGAAATTGTCTCAAGTATTTCCATTCCAGAAAAACATTTTTTTGGTTGGTACTTAAACAAAAAGACCAACACACACACATGGACACACACACACACACACACACACACATGCACACAATAATTTTCTTAGAATGTAGCAGTTTCTAATTTTAAAATTTGAGGTTCATTTTCCGGCAAGAAACCCCACTACACCTATTTTTGAATTATTTCAAATTTTACTAATGATATTCATATTTTTAATAATCTGATAGTATAAGGGATCAAAATGGAAGAGTTATATTCTTCCCTCTGAGATGCCATCACAATTAGAATATTGGTATTTTCTTAAAATAAAAATTCCATCTTTCTTTCTTTCTTTCTTTCTTTCTTTCTTTCTTTCTTTCTTTCTTCTTTCTTTCTTTCTTTCCTTTTTGTGTTACTGGGGATTGAACCTAGGGGCATTCTATTTCTGAGCTATACCACAGGCCCTATTTTTTATTCTTTATTTTGAAACAGGGTCTCACTATGTTGTGAAGGGCCTCACTAAGTAGCTGAGGCTGACTGTGAACCTGCAATCCTCCTGTCTCAGCATCCCAAGTACTGAGATTAGAAGCAAGTGCCACCATGCCTGGCTCCTCATACTACATTTTTAATATAAATGTAATAAAAATACAGATGAGCCTAAATTAACTTGAAATATATTATTAGCTTTACAACTGTTTGATGTTTACAAATTGGAGTATATTCTTCTAAATATTTAATATAAACCAATATAACAACATAAAACATTACTCTGCTTTTATGTAGATAAGCACATCATTAGAAGTTAATACGGCGGGCTGGGCACGCCAGATGGGGCCCGGGTCGCGGGACTCTGGGCCCCAGACCGAACTGCGCATAGCACGCCAGACCCCTGGAGAAACCAGGCCAAGTAAGACGCTGGGTTCTGGGCTGGGGTCGCGGGCTGGGCACGCCAGATGGGGCCCGGGTCGCGGGACTCTGGGCCCCAGGCAGAACTGCGAGTAGCACGCCAGATCCCTGGAGAAACCAGGCCCAGTAAGACGCTGGGTTCTGGGCAGGGGTCGCGCGCGGCGCACAAAAGCTGAGGCCTGGGTCGCGGGACCCTGGGCCCCGGGCCGAACTGCGCGTAGCACGCCAGACCCCTGGAGAAACCAGGCCCAGTAAGACGCTGGGTTCTGGGCGGGGGTCGCGGGCGGGGCACGCCTAATGGGGCCCGGGTCGCGGGACTCTGGGCCCCAGCCGAACTGCGCGTAGCACGCCAGACCCCTGGAGAAACCAGGCCCAGTAAGACGCTGGGTTCTGGGCGGGGGTCGCGGGCTGGGCACGCCAGATGGGGCCCGGGTCGCGGGACTCTGGGCCCCTGCCGAACTGCGCATAGCACGCCAGACCCCCTGGAGAAACCAGACCCAGTAAGACGCTGGGTTCTGGGCGGGGGTCGCGGGCTGGGCACGCCAGATGGGGCCCGGGTCGCGGGACTCTGGGCCCCAGACCGAACTGCGCATAGCAAGCCAGACCCCTGGAGAAACCAGGCCAAGTAAGACGCTGGGTTCTGGGCTGGGGTCGCGGGCTGGGCACGCCAGATGGGGCCCGGGTCGCGGGACTCTGGGCCCCAGGCAGAACTGCGAGTAGCACGCCAGATCCCTGGAGAAACCAGGCCCAGTAAGACGCTGGGTTCTGGGCAGGGGTCGCGCGCGGCGCACAAAAGCTGGGGCCTGGGTCGCGGGACCCTGGGCCCCGGGCCGAACTGCGCGTAGCACGCCAGACCCCTGGAGAAACCAGGCCCAGTAAGACGCTGGGTTCTGGGCGGGGGTCGCGGGCGGGGCACGCCTAATGGGGCCCGGGTCGCGGGACTCTGGGCCCCAGCCGAACTGCGCGTAGCACGCCAGACCCCTGGAGAAACCAGGCCCAGTAAGACGCTGGGTTCTGGGCGGGGGTCGCGGGCGGGGCACGCCTAATGGGGCCCGGGTCACGGGACTCTGGGCCCCTGCCTAACTGCGCATAGCACGCCAGACCCCTGGAGAAACCAGACCCAGTAAGACGCTGGGTTCTGGGCAGGGGTCGCGGGCTGGGCATGCCAGATGGGGCCCGGGTCGCGGGACTCTGGGCCCCAGGCCGAACTGCGAGTAGCACGCCAGACCCCTGGAGAAACCGGGCCCAGAACAGAAAAAGATAAAGAAAAATATCGGAGAGGTGGTAAGAAAGCCGTTATGGATGCCAGGACACTGGAGATGCAGACAAAACTTATCTAAATGCACTGGAACTTATGGAAAAATTCGCCGTGAAAGAGGACTGCTATTTCTCTATATTGTTAAGAATCTCAGACATCACATATAAGGAGAGAGTTTAGCGGAGACCAAGGAGAAATGCGGTGTTGAAAGAGTTCTTCGCGATGGTGGTAGAGACTTGTATTCAGGAGAAGCAGAAACCGGATCTTACCAACTTTATTTTTTTGGAGAAATTACACCAAATGTCGAATGCTACCATCACGCATGCTTAGGAACACTGGACAACATTCAGAGTGGAAAAAGAGCCTGGGAAGGATTTGAAACGGTGGAGGCAGTGGCAATGCCAGTGGCCAATATTCGGGGGAGGCAGAGATCTGATACATTACAACTGGATCCTTTGAAATACTAACCACAGAGACAGTGATCGGAACCTGCTGAGGGGTTAGGCGGGCGCCGGGGCCAGTGGCCGACATCGGAGCTTGCTGTGAGGCAAGGCCACTACTGAGGCCTCCGTGGCGGGGATTGGAACCTGCAGAGGGGTTAGACTGATGCTGGGGCCAGCGAGGCCGGCATTGGAGCCTGCCATGATGCAAGGCTTGTGCTAGGGCCTCCGAGGTCGGGTCCGGAACTTGCTGAGGGGTTAGGCCGGTGCTGGGGTCAGTGAGGCCGGCATCGGAGCCTGCCGTGAAGCAAAGCCGGTACTGGGGCCTCCGAGGCCAGGATAAGAGCCTGCCGAGGGGTTAGGCCGGTGCTGGGGCCTCCGAGGCCAGGATAAGAGCCTGCTGAGGGGTTAGGCCGGTGCTGGGGCCAGCGAGGCCGGCATCGGAGCCTGCCTTGAGGCATGACCAGTGCTGGGGCCTCCGAGGCCAGGATCGGAGCATGCCGAGGGGTTAGGCCGGTGCTGGGGCCAGCGAGGCCGGCATCGGAGCCTGCCTTGAGGCAAGGCCGGTACTGGGGCCTCCGAGGCCAGGACAAGAGCCTGCTGAGGGGTTAGGCCGGTGCTGGGGCCAGCAAGGCCGGCATCGGAGCCTGCCTTAAGGCATGACCAGTGCTGGGGCCTCCGAGGCCGGGATCGGAGCCTGCCGAGGGGTTAGGCCGCTGCTGGGGCCAGCGAGGCCGGCATCGGAGCCTGCCTTGAGGCAAGGCCGGTACTGGGGCCTCCGAGGCTGGGATCGGAGCCTGCCGAGGGGTTAGGCCGCTGCTGGGGCCAGTGAGGCCGGCATCGGAGCCTGCCGTGAGGCAAGGCCGGTGCTGGGGCCTCCGAGGCCAGGATAAGAGCCTGCTGAGGGGTTAGGCCGGTGCTGGGGCCAGCGAGGCCGGCATCGGAGCCTGCCTTGAGGCATGACCAGTGCTGGGGCCTCCGAGGCCAGGATCGGAGCATGCCGAGGGGTTAGGCCGGTGCTGGGGCCAGCGAGGCCGGCATCGGAGCCTGCCTTGAGGCAAGGCCGGTACTGGGGCCTCCGAGGCCAGGACAAGAGCCTGCCGAGGGGTTAGGCCGGTGCTGGGGCCAGCGAGGCCGGCATCGGAGCCTGCCTTGAGGCAAGGCCGGTACTGGGGCCTCTGAGGCCGGGATCGGAGCCTGCCGAGGGGTTAGGCCGCTGCTGGGGCCAGTGAGGCCGGCATCGGAGCCTGCCGTGAGGCAAGGCCGGTACTGGGGCCTCCGAGGCCAGGATAAGAGCCTGCTGAGGGGTTAGGCCGGTGCTGGGGCCAGCGAGGCCGGCATCGGAGCCTGCAGTGAGGCAAGGCCGGTACTGGGGCCTCCGAGGCCAGGATAAGAGCTTGCCTAGGGGTTAGGCCGGTGCTGGGGCCAACGAGGCCGGCAGCGGAGCCTGCCGTGAGGCATGACCAGTGCTGGGGCCTCCGAGGCCGGGATCGGAGCATGCCGAGGGGTTAGGCCGGTGCTGGGGCCAGCGAGGCCGGCATCGGAGCCTGCCGTGAGGCAAGGCCGGTACTGGGGCCTCCGAGGCCAGGATAAGAGCCTGCCAAGGGGCTAGGCCGGTGCTGGGGCCAGCGAGGCCGGCATCGGAGCCTGCCTTGAGGCATGACCAGGGCTGGGGCCTCCGAGGCCGGGATCGGAGCCTGCCGAGGGGTTAGGCCGGTGCTGGGGCCAGCGAGACCGGCATCGGAGCCCGCCGTGAGGCAAGGCCGGTACTGGGGCCTCCGAGGCCAGGATAAGAGCCTGCCGAGGGGTTAGGCCAGGTCTGGGGCCAGTGAGGCCGGCATCGGAGCCTGCCTTGAGGAAAGGCCGGTACTGGGGCCTCTAGGCCAGGATAAGAGCATGCCGAGGGGTTAGGCCGGTGCTGGGGCCAGCGAGGCCGGCATCGGAGCCTGCCGTGAGGCAAGGCCGGTACTGGGGCCTCCGAGGCCAGGATAAGAGCTTGCTGAGGGGTTAGGCCGGTGTTGGGGCCAACGAGGCCGGCAGCGGAGCCTGCCGTGAGGCATGCCCAGTGCTGGGGCCTCCGAGGCCGGGATCGGAGCATGCCGAGGGGGTAGGCCGGTGCTGGGGCCAGCGAGGCCGGCATCGGAGCCTGCCGTGAGGCAAGGCCGGTACTGGGGCCTCCGAGGCCAGGATAAGAGCCTGCCAAGGGGTTAGGCCGGTGCTGGGGCCAGCGAGGCCGGCATCGGAGCCTGCCTTGAGGCATGACCAGTGCTAGGGCCTCCGAGGCCAGGATCGGAGCATGCCGAGGGGTTAGGCCGCTGCTGGGGCCAGCGAGGCCGGCATCGGAGCCTGCCTTGAGGCAAGGCCGGTACTGGGGCCTCCGAGGCCAGGACAAGAGCCTGCCGAGGGGTTAGGCCGGTGCTGGGGCCAGCGAGGCCGGCATCGGAGCCTGCCTTGAGGCAAGGCCGGTACTGGGGCCTCTGAGGCCGGGATTGGAGCCTGCCGAGGGGTTAGGCCGCTGCTGGGGCCAGTGAGGCCGGCATCGGAGCCTGCCGTGAGGCAAGGCCGGTACTGGGGCCTCCGAGGCCAGGATAAGAGCCTGCTGAGGGGTTAGGCCGGTGCTGGGGCCAGCGAGGCCGGCATCGGAGCCTGCTGTGAGGCAAGGCCGGTACTGGGGCCTCCGAGGCCAGGATAAGAGCTTGCCGAGGGGTTAGGCCGGTGCTGGGGCCAACGAGGCCGGCAGCGGAGCCTGCCGTGAGGCATGACCAGTGCTGGGGCCTCCGAGGCCGGGATCGGAGCATGCCGAGGGGTTAGGCCGGTGCTGGGGCCAGCGAGGCCGGCATCGGAGCCTGCCGTGAGGCAAGGCCGGTACTGGGGCCTCCGAGGCCAGGATAAGAGCCTGCCAAGGGGCTAGGCCGGTGCTGGGGCCAGCGAGGCCGGCATCGGAGCCTGCCTTGAGGCATGACCAGGGCTGGGGCCTCCGAGGCCGGGATCGGAGCCTGCCGAGGGGTTAGGCCGGTGCTGGGGCCAGCGAGACCGGCATAGGAGCCCGCCGTGAGGCAAGGCCGGTACTGGGGCCTCCGAGGCCAGGATAAGAGCCTGCCGAGGGGTTAGGCCAGGGCTGGGGCCAGTGAGACCGGCATCGGAGCCTGCCTTGAGGAAAGGCCGGTACTGGGGCCTCTAGGCCAGGATAAGAGCATGCCGAGGGGTTAGGCCGGTTCTTTGGCCAGCGAGGCCGGCATCGGAGCCTGCCGTGAGGCAAGGCCGGTACTGGGGCCTCCGAGGCCAGGATAAGAGCTTGCTGAGGGGTTAGGCCGGTGCTGGGGCCAACAAGGCCGGCAGCGGAGCCTGCCGTGAGGCATGCACAGTGCTGGGGCCTCCGAGGCCGGAATCGGAGCATGCCGAGGGGGTAGGCCGGTGCTGGGGCCAGCGAGGCCGGCATCGGAGCCTGCCGTGAGGCAAGGCCGGTACTGGGGCCTCCGAGGCCAGGATAAGAGCCTGCCAAGGGGTTAGGCCGGTGCTGGGGCCAGCGAGGCCGGCATCGGAGCCTGCCTTGAGGCATGACCAGGGCTGGGGCCTCCGAGGCCGGGATCGGAGCCTGCCGAGGGGTTAGGCCGCTGCTGGGGCCAGCGAGGCCGGCATCGGAGCCTGCCGTGAGGCAAGGCCGGTACTGGGGCCTCCGAGGCCAGGACAAGAGCCTGCCGAGGGGTTAGGCCGGTGCTGGGGCCAGCGAGGCCGGCATCGGAGCCTGCCGTGAGGTAAGGCCGGTACTGGGGCCTCTGAGGCCGGGATCGGAGCCTGCCGAGGGGTTAGGCCGCTGCTGGGGCCAGTGAGGCCGGCATCGGAGCCTGCCGTGAGGCAAGGCCGGTACTGGGGCCTCCGAGGCCAGGATAAGAGCCTGCTGAGGGGTTAGGCCGGTGCTGGGGCCAGCGAGGCCGGCATCGGAGCCTGCCGTGAGGCAAGGCCGGTACTGGGGCCTCGAGGCCAGGATAAGAGCCTGCCGAGGGGTTAGGCCGGTGCTGGGGCCAGCAAGGCCGGCATCGGAGCCTACTGTGAGGCAAGGCCGGTACTGGGGCCTCCGAGGCCAGGATAAGAGCTTGCCGAGAGGTTAGGCCAGTGCTGGGGCCAACGAGGCCGGCAGCGGAGCCTGCCGTGAGGCATGACCAGTGCTGGGGCCTCCGAGGCCGGGATCGGAGCATGCCGAGGGGTTAGGCCGGTGCTGGGGCCAGCGAGGCCAGCATCGGAGCCTGCCGTGAGGCAAGGCCGGTACTGGGGCCTCCGAGGCCAGGATAAGAGCCTGCCGAGGGGTTAGGCCGGCGCTGGGGCCAGCGAGGCCGGCATCGGAGCCTGCCGTGAGGCAAGGCCGGTACTGGGGCCTCTGAGGCCAGGATAAGAGCCTGTCAAGGGGTTAGGCCGGTGCTGGGGCCAGTGAGGCCGGCATCGGAGCCTGCCGTGAGGCATTACCAGTGTTGGGGCCTCCGAGGCCAGGATTGGAATCCTGCCAAGGGGTTAGACCGGTGCAGGGGCCAATGGCCAGCTTCGGAGCCTGGCGTGAGGCAAGTTCACTCCTGTGGCCTCCAAGGTCGGGACCAAAGCCAGCTTAGGGGTTTGACCGGTTCAGGGGCCAGCGAGACCAGAACTGGGTCCTCCCATGAGGCAAGGCCGCTGCGTGAGCCAGCGAGGTCTGGATCAGTCCACTGAGTAGCCAGGCCACTACTGGGACCATCAAGAGTGGGATTGGTACTTGCAACGCAGCATGCACAGAGAAATATCGCAGAAAATATAAATCAGATGCTTCTCTTAATCAGCAATAACTAGGAGGAAAAGGGCAACAGGAAGAGGTTGAGCTATAGAAAGGGCCCTATAGTGAAGCAACTAATGTGACCAATCAGAGGGTATGTAATACTGGAGGACGGAGCCTCTTTAAAATGCAGGAGGTACATAAACAAATGTATCAAAGTAAATCACCAAAGAAGTGTGGGATGGAGGGAGGGGGAGGGAATGGGATGGGGGCTGGAGGAGGGCTAATTGGATGATGTGTGCTTGTATATCCTCTCAAGTCTTGTACTCCAATGTGATTGATATATGACTACAATGCACCAATTTAAAAAATAAATTAATTAAAAAAAATAAAGATAAAATATAAAAAAAAAATAAAAAAAAATAAAAATAAAAAAAAAAAAAAAAAAAAAAAAAAAAAAAAAAAAAAAAAAAAAAAAAAAAGAAGTTAATACAAAGCTGGTCAATACAAAGCTGGGTGTGGTGGTGCATATTTGTAATCCCAGCATTTGTGAGGCTGAGTCAGGAGGATATGAGTTTGCAGACAGTCTCAGCTACTTAGTGAGGCCCTTTGAAACTCAATGAGACTTTGTTTCAAAATAAAGAATAAAAATAGGACTGGGGAGTATAGCTCAGAGGTAGAATACTCCTGTATTCCATCCCCAGTACAGCAAAAAAAAAAAATTAATGTATAATTTTTCCTGCTCTTGATTCCATAAGGAGGAATTTTCATCTAGTACAACTCTCCTTTTTTAAATGAGATGTTACCTTGTGGAGCAACTAAAAGTTGCAGTCATGCTAAATATACAGACATGGTGTTGAGAAGCTAATGAATGGCTGGGGTGGGCTGGCTGGAGCTAAACAATGTCTGATTTCACATTGCAAATCAATCCAAATCCTGGCTATATTTGACATCACTGTTGACTATTCTGATCCAAGTAAAATTGCGATGAGTTTCACTCTTGAGTTCTAACTTTGGCAGCAAAGTCAAATACAGAGGCAACAATTAAAAAGAAAAAAAAAGAAAAAAACTCTGGTTTTTTGTTTTAGGTGCCAATTTCAATAATATCGCATAGGCAGATTGAGCCAGAAGAGTAAATAATGGTGGCACAGGATGCATCCTCAACTTTTCAGTGTTATAGATGGGGTTGGTTACAATTTCACTGCTATCTCAACTACTCTAAAATCTTTGGAAGTCAAGTAGCTTTATTCACTTCCATTTGATAATTGAAGGTCTAGTATTAGGAAGAAAATTAATCATGATACAGGTTCTTTAAGAATTTTCAGCTAGACATGGTGGTGCATTCCTATATTGCCAGTGCTGGGGATGATGATGAAATCAAAGAGCATCAAAAGTTTGAGGCCAGACTCAGCAACTTAATGAGACCCTGTTTCAAAATTAAAAATAATAAAGAAATGGCTGGAGTATATGGGGTGTAATTTGGTGGTAGAATGCAGCTGAATTCTATCTCCAGTAACACACACACACACGTATGCACAGAGAATATTATTATTAGTGTGTCATCAGTTTACTACATCTGATTTGTAAATTTGTAAATTTGGGAAGAGTAAATAGATGTTACTGCTCAATGCTGTCTTTCTCCTGGGGCTGATTTGCCTGAAGAGAGCATACATTTTAATATACTGCTTGTGTACCCAGTGCATAAGTTCATCCTAGTTTAGATTTTTATGATTAGGTGAGTGAGTCAAATTTAGACACAGTACTTAAAAATCTCATTGAAAAACAGACTTAAAGTCCTCTCTCTCAGTTTGACCTCTCCCAGAAAGAAAAAAAAAGTTTCATTCTTCGATTTCCTTACTGAAAGGTCTGCTTTATTTCTAAATTCATCCGGAACCTGTACAAAGAGGAAGGGTAAGAGGGCACAGTAATTTGTTGGGATGTGTCTCAAGATAGTGCTGTGTATAGCACACATTGCTTTCTTTTGTAGGGTTAGATCTCTCCATTTATCCTTCTAGTCCTCTTTCCTGCCCTCTGTGTGGATTGTCATTAAAGCACTTATATATTTGAGATTACATCAAGAAGACCCCTGGTTGCTAGGCTTTGGAAAGCCTAAGAAAACTTAATGTATAGGTTCCTTGGTATTCATATTTCAGAGTAAGGTGGGACAGATATTATGTTGGAAAGATTAACTGGAGATTTATTTGAAGGTCCTGAGATGACATGGGAAGGAATTTCACTTTGGTTCTGTTGGCAGTAAAAAAAAAAATCAAAAATTTTTACACAGAAAAGATTAGTTGGTATGACCTTAGATCCCTCTTATAGTGTGGTATCCATTTCTGAGCCAGATTTGGGGGAGACTAGTGTTAGTAAATTAGAGAAGTCTATTGTAATAATTGAGGCGTGAGACTAGCGAGGTCTTAATAACAGTCAACTGACAGCATGTGGTGTAAGATTGCTCTTCTCATAGGATTGGATAAGGCTTCCAAATAATACCTTTGCAATTTTTTTGGGGGGGGATTATTTTTCCTTACTTTTTATTTTTATATGGGTAAAAATCTGTTTAGAGGGTTAGATATCATTAAAGATATTAAGAGTACAATATTATAAGAAAGTAAATAATAATACAGACTATTAGCTAACTATTAAGTAAAATAAGAAAAAGATTTGGCTATTTGAGTTAGAAATTCTAATAATTTTATTTCCAGGTGTATCCCAATTTTATGTGATTTATTTGAATATATTATTTTTGTATTCTCTTAGCAGTCTCCACTTTTGTACCTTTGCTCTCATTCTTTATATAATTTGCATTCTATACTGAATTTGAGCATTATCAAAGACAACTGTTACCCAGGGCATTATGTCTCAAAACATAATTCATGTCAAGTTGAATATCAATGACAAATGAGAGCTACTTATCAGCATTCACCATATAGTGAAATATGAAATTGAGTGGTATAATATTTCAAGAACAACTAATTGTCTAAGTTGGAGATAAAGGATTATTATAAAATATTTCTAAAGCAAACAAAAGTAAATTGCACATTACACATTTAAAAGTTTCAACATGATACTTTCAAGTTAACATTGCCTCATAATATGAAGGATATCATCATGATTCTCCTGGGTAGACACAGGAAGCTCAGTGTCACAGTGACAGCTACAGGAAACATTATATAATAAAATATACCAGTATTTTGGGTGTTTTTTGCCTAATGAATAAAAAAGTAAGGTAAACCATGCCCTTTGCATTCTACTTAAATTATAGCAAAATAACTAGAAAGGTCAATCAAGAAAACAACATTTCTTTTTTTTTTTTTTTTTGGTGGTACTGGAGTTCCTGGAAATCTCTGGGCTACACTCCCAGACCTATTTTTATATTTTTTATTTGGAAACAGGGTATCTTAAGCCAGCACAGCTGGCTTCGAAGCTGCGTGATCCTCCTGTCTCTGCCTCCCAAGCTTGGGGAATAAAAGCATGCTCCACCACGCCCGGCTAACATCTCTTTTTTTTTAAACTAAAACTGAATCACGTTTCTGTAATGACAATCCAATTGAGTAGTTAAATGTACTTTGTATGAAGTGATAAGTTTGAATAATCAATTCCATTAGTTAACTTGAATACTAATTTTCATTGATTTGAATGACAGATTTTTTTTTTGAGGGTTTGGGGATGGAACCCAGAGGCATTTGACCTCCAAGCTACACCCCCTGCCCAATTTTTTATTCTTTATTTTGAAACAGAGTCTCACTGAGTTGCGGAGAGCCTCATTAAGTAGCTGAGGCTGTCTGCGAACCGCGATCCTCTGGTCTCAGCCTCCCAAATGCTGAGATTACAAGTGTGCGCCACCACGCCCGGCTGAATGACAGATTTTATAGCACTAGGAATCAGTATATTTTTCTGCTTCATGTTAGTAAGAATTAATGCAATTTCAGTGAGGTTTAGAAAACATTTGTTGAACATCACTTTATGTTGTAAATTACTCTATATACTACCACTTTATGAACAAAGCACAATTTAGAGAAACATAAACTAATAACAATAATCAAAAGATTACATGATATGTTAATATCACAAATACTAAAGAGAAGTTCATAACATTAAAAGAAAGAGTATATATGTAATTTAGTATATGATAAATACTCATATAGACATAAACCTCTATTATATATATATGTATATATATTTTTTCTTTTAAAATGAACTTTCCTCTGATATTTAAAATTTTTTTTGTACATTGTAATCATACATCTTAATGGAGTGAATGACAGTAGAGGCATATATGTACACATCACTCATTTAGTCCTTTCCCAACCCCCACCAGATCCATCCATTTCCCTGTAAATGATGTAATTTTGTTCTTCTTTATGGTTGAGTAAAATTCTATTGTATACATATTCCATAGTTTTGTAATTCAATCATCTGTTGATGGATATCTTGGGTAGTTACATAGTTGGGTAATTGTGAATTGTGCAGCAATGAACATAGACACTCATATATTAGTTTGATAACTTGGTTTCCATTTCTTTTGGGTATTGCTGGATCATATGGTAGGTTCATTCCCATTCTTCTGATATCTTCCAACCAGTTTTTATGATTGCCATTCAAGTTTTAGTTGTTCTGAATAAATTTATTTCTGTATATGAGGAATAATGTTGGTATTTAATGGGTATTGTGTTGAATCTGTAGATAATTTTTGGAAGAATGGCCATTTTGATGATAGGTATTCTGCATATCGAAGAACATAAAAATCTTTTCATCTCCTAAAATCTTCTTTTTAATTTTTTATTGGTGCATTGTATTTATACATCTTAATGGGATGCAAGATGGTTGAGACATACATGCACATATCACACATTTAGCCCTAACTCAGTTCCCGTCCCATTCCCTCCTCCTACCTCCTTCTCATGTTTGGCTTAGTATATTGATATGTTTATTAAAGTAGATCATGTGTATTAGAGAATTTCCTTTGCCTCCCATCCCCTCAGGTAGGTCATGTTTGCTCATCTATAGAATCTCCTTCTTCATATAGAGTTTGTCCTATGACCTGTTTTCTTTTTAGTATTGCATAGTAGGGGGAACATCTGATTTCTTTTTGTGAATGACCAATCTCACTTAGCTTAATGTCCTCCAGTTCATCCATTTCCCTGTACATGACATAATTGTATTTTTCTTTATGGTGAAGTAAAATTCCATTGTGTACATATCCCATAGTTTTGTAATCCATTCATCTGTTGACGAACATCTTGGCTGGTTCCATAATTAAGTAATGGTGAATTGTGCAGCTATAAACATAGATACACATGCATTAGTTTGGTAATTTGGTTTGCTTTATTTGGGTAGATACCCAGAAGTGGTATTGTTGGATCATATGGTAAGTGTGTTTTCATTCTTCTGAGGATCCTCCATACTGTTTTCCAAAGTGGTTGCACTAATTTGCAATCCCAACAATGTTTTAGAGTTCCCACTTCTCAATATCCTCACCAGAATTTGTTGTTGTTTGTTTTTAATGGTTGCCATTCTAGTTGGAGTTAGGTGGAATCTTAGAAGATGGGAAGATCTTCTATGCTATTGGATAGGCAGAATTAATATCACAGTGGCCATAATTCCAAAAGTGATCTACAGATTCAATGCAATACAATTAAATTACCAAGATCATTTCTCACATACATAGAAAAACCAGTCCTTAAATTCATTTGGAACAACAAAAACCTAGAATAGCCAAAGTAGTTCTCAGAAACAAATACCATGCAGGAAGAATCACAATACTAGACTTTATACTACAAAGCCATTGTAATAAAAACAGCATGATACTGGCACTAAAACAGATACATAGACCAATGAAGTGAATAGAAGACTCAGAAACAAATCCATACACTTACAGCCAATTGATTTTTGACAAAGAGGCCAAAAACATATACTGGAAAAAAGATAGCCTGTTCAACAAATGGTGTTGGCAAAACTGGCTAGCCATATGCAGAAAAATGGAAATAAATCCCACTCTTTTCACCCTGCACAAGAGTCAATTCAAGATGAATCAAAGACTTGGAAATCAAAGACCTTTAAAGTAGAATTTATTGTTATGTGATTACAAGAAGGCAATGTATGGGCACTCAAAGGAGGCATCTCACTGAAGCTATTTTATAGTACTATTTACAATAACCATACTGGCCTTCTACAAAGTGTATGACTTCTCAAAAGTGTTTTCAAATATATGACATAGTAGGAATCTGGCTAGTGTTCTGCCTAATCTGGTTTAAAATGACTTCATGCTTTTTATGTTCTTTCAACTACTTATTATGTAAGATATTTGGATAATTTTGTGGTCAGTATTTTTATTTTATTTAGATTTTTATGTTTATTGGTGCGCTATAGTTTCACATCATGATGTAGTTTATAGTGTTAGCGGCATACATGCACAAAGCATGTGGTGGGTTTTCCCCAGCTTATTATTCACTCCTTCCTTCCCCATACAGGATACTGAGATTGACATTGGTATTCTCAAATATATATACATGATGTAATGGAAGTGATTCCTTCATTAATTTTCCCTGTTCCTCACACCCCTACCTTCCCTGGCTCCACTGGAATTACTTCTGTTTTCTGAGGCTCCTCTTGTATCCAGATAACTCCCTTGCTTTCACATATGACAGAAAACATATGGTCCCTAACTTTCTGTGACTGGCTATGTGTTTTAACAACTTGGCCATGAAATTCAAGGATATGACTGGCTGTTCAGTAAACCAAACTCCATACTTTAGAGGCTAAGATTTGAGTAATTTCTTATATTAGATGCAATATTGCAGAGTAAGTTTGTCCCTTGAAAAATGTGGAAGAAAAGAAAGAGAAAGTCAATATTTACTTGGAATTTTCTATTTGTTAGGTACTATCTGAGGCAATTAACATATGTTGCATGTAATCCTTACAAAAGTAGGCTGGTGGGAGCTTCAGGGAGGTAAAGCAGTTGAACATGTTTTCACATTCCGTAATGGGACTGAGTCATCCGATAAACAAGTGCTGGTTTTACCTTTTTCACATCGCAGAGCTTCTTCACTAATCAAACCTCATTAAATCAAATGCCATTCATAAAAGTCAAACAGAGAAGATTAAAATGCAAGCATCGATATATTTATTAAGTCAATTGGGCACCAAATCCTAGCTTTATTTTTGGACTTGATATAAATACATATTTATCCATTGGAGTTCAGAACTGTAAACTTTATTCAATACATTATACTACTCTGATTTACTCAGACTTAATTTTTGTTCTGGAGGTCTATGAAAACAAAATTGTATTACATTATCTTCTCTTCATAGATTTTTTACATATGTCCAATTCCATCTGAATCATCTATGAAAAAACAGCATACACTCCCAAGATGGAAACTCTGATATACCTCATCTACTTCTGAATCTTTGCAACTAGAAGATTATTCTTGTGTTTTGTAAGAGTCTTCTGGCGTAATTATGAAAGAAACAAGGCTATAATTCATTTTATTTTATTCCAGTTAAAATAACTCTAGATGTTAAATTGCATTTGGGTAAAATTTCAGTAGAAAGAAACAGCTCATAAATTATTTTTGCTTTAATTTGAGAGAATGATACAGAAAACTGAACCAGGCGTGGTAGTGCACACTTGTAATCCCAGCACTTGGGAGGCTGAGACAGGAGGATCATACAGGTTTGAAGCCAGCCTCAGCTACTTAGTGAGGCTCTCAGCAACTTAGTGAGACCTTGTTTCCAAATAAAGTATAAAAGTAGGTCTGGCAGTATAGGATGCTGGTAGAAAAGCCCCCTGGGTTCCACCCCCAGTACCAAAAAAAAAAAAAAAAAAAGAAAGACAGAAAACTGAAAGAAATTCTTTCACAGGTATATTTAATAAAGTAAGAATTTTACAAAGATGTCTTCTTGCCAATATTCTTTTAGTATTGTTTGATATTTTATTCTATATTATAGTAATGAATTATTATATTACTATATTACTATATATTCAAGACTTCTTTCTGAATAAGTCTTGGCTGAAATGTCATCTATTGATCTCTGTTCTTTATTTCTTTGTGGTTATAATCTGATGGCAGTCAATCCTTTAAATTTTTACTAAATTGACATGTCACAATTTAAGATTAATTTTACTGATGCTAATTGTTTTTAACAAGCATGCACACATTTCATTTATAATTAAATACATAACTATGTAACTCCTTATATTCATATTAGAACCTGCTATTTTGCATTTGGGGTAGAAAGTTCTTCAGACTCAGAGAATGTGACAAAATCTAACATACAATAAATAAATGAGTCAACAAGGCCTCTAAGTACACTAAGAAAAAGAGAAAATATGCAAGAAAGACTTTTAGCTTGAAAATGGTATTTTAAATAATGTATAACTCCAAAATAAAAAGTAATAAAGATTTTAAATTTATTATTGCAGTAAACAGAATTTCTGATACATTTATTATTCTAATTTGTGTCCAAGAATTTAGAAAGAACTCTTAAAGAAGCTGAGCTGCAAATAATTTGTGATATCATGGTTTAATAATATTTTAGATGAAAAAGAAAGCAGTATCTCTAAAATTAGATTAATTTGAACATGTTTAGATACAAAGAATATGTAAACTCATACTTTGAAAAATAGTCTTTTGCTTTATTAGAACTAGCTTTATGTAGGGACTAATGTTTCAGGTTCCAGAATGACAGAAATGCTGCTATAATATTAGGAGAGACATAGGAACTCTCAACTCTAGGTCCATTTCATAGCTCACTTAGTGTCCTTTACTCATGACCAAAGAAATGGGCATAAAACTGTGTCACTAAGATCTTACAAATTCTGTAACGTGATAGGTCCAGGTGATATTATTTTCACTTCAAAATGTTTTTATTTTGAGACGTGTGTGTGTGTGTGTGTGTGTGTGTGTGTGTGTGTGTAAGGAGAGTGATACATAGACCTAAACAAACACTGTGGTGAGGACATTATTTACCCTCATTCTTCACCCCACTCACACACACAAAATTTTCACCCTCTGTCCTGGGTCTTTACAGTGGCTTCACACTATAGCAAGGCTTTCATTTCCTGCCTCCTCCTTTATCCTTTGGCTATTTGATTTGTTTGTTGTTGTTGTTGGCACTGGAGTTTGAACCCAGGGATATTCTACCCCCATGCTCTATCCCTCACCCTTTTTGTTTTTTAAACAATTGCTAAGTTACTGAAGGCCTCATTAAACTACTGAACTGAGCCTCTAAGCTGTGATCCTCCTGTTTCAGCCACTTGAATGCAGTGGAAGTCACTGTGTGCCTGTCAGGAGCTGTGTAAGTAGCTAGCTGCCAGGGAGGTTTTGACAGTGAGATCCTTAGTAAGAAGAAAGCACGTGGGGTCATCACCCAAAGGAGAACAGTAGTAGCTTTATTTTATAGACCATCTTTTATATAGGACTCTGTACAAACTGGCTTATGTCAGGAGAGCGTAATGTATACATATGTGTTCTATATTACTTGGTCATGCTTACATGACTAAACGTGCATCTGTGGCTTTGTAGGATGAGTGGGGTTATCTACAGCTGAGTGGGATGAGCGGGGTCATGTCCCCTCTACCAGCCTGTACTTCCTCTGGGCCCCAAACTCATCCCTTACATGGTTGTAGTGTTTGATTTGACCCAGAGAGCATTAAATTGGGTCCAAAGACCACAACAGCAATAAAGTGTGCAACAGATGACTATTAATCTTCTAGTCACACAGAAGATAGTCAATACCCATCTTCAGAAAAAGCGCAGTAGTTCCATGAGGCTGTAAGAAGGTCCTCTTGTAAGGACTGTAGTCGGTTCCTTTGTATCCATCTCTGCTAAAGCTTTCTCTACTTGCTGATGGTGGGCTGGAATGTATTCACAGCACTCTACATGGTCCATGGCACGAGGTGTTTCACTACCAGGAACCACAGGAAGACTAGGGTCCACACCTTCTCCAATCTAGGTTCTTCCTTCTAGGACTGCTCTTGCAGAGGGGATCTGGGGGCATTCCATCCTGCCAACTCTGCCAATTGTCAGGGGTCACATCAGAGACTAGATGTAGTTGTAGGGGAGATTTTGGCAGTGAGATACCCTGCAAGAAGAAAGTATACGAAGTCACCATTGGAAGAGGAAAAACAGAGCTGGGCGTGGTAATCCTGGTGCTTGGGAGGCGGAGACAGGAGGATGGCACAGGTTCGAAGCCAGTTGCGCTGGCTTAAGAGACCCTGTTTCCAAATTTAAAAAGATATATAAAATAGGTCCGGGAGTGTAGCCTGGAGGTAGAAGGGTTTCCAGGAATTCCAGTACCACCCCCCCCCCAAAAAAAAGAAGAGAAAATACAAAAACTTTATTTTACAAATCCTTCCCTTATATACGGTTTCAGGCAAAATGGTATACATCACACCAGCCTAATGTGCACATGTATGTTGCCATTAGCTAGTCATACATATATAACAAAATATTCATCTGTGACTGTACAAGGTGAGCAGGGTCATGTCTTCACTGCCAGCCTGTACTTTCTCTGGGCTCTACAGCAACGATTCTAGGCCAAGGCACCAAGAGATCTTCTATGTTTACACTTGCTCTTATTTCACTTTTGCTCTCACCATGAGAAAAATGCACATTTGAAAACTCACTGATTCTAAGAGGAAGATGAGATACAAGGGAGAAAGAGCCACCACAAGCTGAGCCAGGCCAAGATCAGCAGACTCAAGGTGGCAATAAACACACCCTTGAGTGAGCCCACCTGAGACTCAGGAAACCACCATGTATACCTAGTTCATTCAAACTCTCAGAGGGTCTGTGGACTTGTGAATTAAATAAATGCTTGAATTTAAAATATGTTGAGAAATTGCATACTGGCTATGTAGAATTATTGTGGCCAGAGTCTACTTGTAAAAGTATTATCTCTTTCTACAAAAAGACTGCAGCAAATCAGAAGACTGAAGTAATAGAGGTCATCTTGTAGCCTGTTGTGATGTCTTTATGTTAAGTGATGTGAATCAGTTATAAGAAATTAGAAAAGTAATTCATGTATCATTGCTGAAAGCTGACAAAAGAAATTTCTAAGATCAAATTTGTTTATATGAATTATAAAAATAATAATTATTGCCATAAATATCTCATGGTATCTTGATAAGGCACCAAATTCATGAATGAAAGCAGTTTGCCAACTAAAAAATGCTTCTAAAGGGAAAGGAATTGTGGTTTAATGAAATGGTAATTATGCTTTTGACTATGAAAAGAAATTCCCATCTTGAAATGTCTATAAAATTTTGCTTCATTGAAACATACAATGGTTTCTTGGTAATTGCTCCAATTCTTTGGAAGCAAACTATCACAGCACAAAAATATTAAAAGGCAAATTTTAAAAGTAGAGTTTTTTTAGTGTATTCTAGTGAATATGAGAGATGATAGATTTTATTTTTATCAGTGCTTGAGATATAGTGTGTTGGTTGAAAGCATGCATAATTTTTATTTATATATTATTAATTAATTAATTTATTTATTAATTTATTTTTGGTGGTACTGGCGTTCCCGGAAGCCCTTCTACCTCTGGGCTACACTCCCAGACCTATTTTTATAATTTTATTTGGAAATAGGGTCTCTTAAGCCAGTGCGGCTGGCTTCGAACCAGTGCAATTCTCCTGTCTCCGCCTCCCAGGCGCAGGGATTACAAGCGTGCACCACCACGCCCTGCCTTGATGAATTATTAAAACTTTTAAATCAATGACATCGGGGCACTAAACCAAGGAAGGACGCTTGTATACACAGGCCCCATGGGACTATACAGAGGTGATGACCATGAAGGCTGCTCAGTTGGCTCAGTCTGTTACAACAAGAGTCCATGGACTGGGGGCTCTAAACAACAGAAACTCACCTCTCACACTCTGAGGCTGAAAAGTCAGAGACTGGGGTCAGCACGCCAGTTCTGGGAAGAGCCCCCTTTCTGGTTTACAAATGGCCATCTTCTTGCTGGGTTCTCACATGTCAGAGAACAGAGAAGGAACTGCAGCATCATGACCTCGTCATCCTCTAAAGACCGGCACATCTGGAATTAGAGTTTCAATATGCATTTTGTTTTTGGTTGGGGGGTATATAAGCATTCAGTTCATAGTACCTACTTGGACAGACATATTTCAAACTTTGGATGAGGACGTAGGTGATGTGATCTTTAAATTCTTAGCTGAGATGTTGCAGCTGAAAGGAAACTTAGAGCAGGTTATTTATTTCATCAGGTGTTTACATGGGGCCTTAAGGTGCAGTGTTGATTCTACGATATGAAACTATCTTTCTAAAGGAGAAATAAAGTGCTCATTTTTGGTCCTGCTAGTAGAGATCACATGCAGGT
The DNA here is from genome assembly GCF_963383645.1 of Muscardinus avellanarius. Taxonomy (NCBI): domain Eukaryota; kingdom Metazoa; phylum Chordata; class Mammalia; order Rodentia; family Gliridae; genus Muscardinus; species Muscardinus avellanarius. Next base: position 103,050,628 of record NC_137791.1, on the reverse strand, counting down.
GTTGGGAGTTGACTGGATGGAGAAGATGTGAAGAAGTGCCTGTTTACCTAGGCATACTTTTACAACCATGAACCAGATACTAGATCAGTCCTTCCCAGAGGTCACAGTCTCTGGCCTTCCTAAGTTTTTAGAACAAATGCTGTTTTCTTGTTTTCTGTTATCTTCCTGATCCTAGTATGAATTTAAGCCTTTGATATCATTATTAAAGATTAAATCTCATATGTGGAAGCTAGAGAGAAAATAGGAAATGAAAGGGATTTCAGATAAATGTGGAGCTAGGCCAGCAGGGATTGGGGGTGAAAGGTGGGAAGGGAATAAAGGAAGACTAAGGAAAGAAGCAGTTCAAATAATGTTACATTCATACATAAAGGCATTACTTCCAATTTCAATAACATATATGGGGAGGGCGTAGGGATGGATGAAGAAAGAAACACCAAGAGCTGTGGGCATGTTGTTTGCATCACCTTCTATGATGTGAAATTACAATGCACCAATAAAAGTATTTAAAAGCCGGGAGTGGTGGTGCACGCTTGTAACCCCGGCGCTTGGGAGGCGGAGACAGGAGGATCACGCAGGTTCGAAGCCAGCAGCACTGGTTTAAGAGACCCTGTTTCCAAATAAAAATATAAAATAGGTCTGGGAGTGTAGCCCGGAAGTAGAAGGGTTTCCAGGAACCCCAGTACCCCCCCCACACACAAGTATTTAAAAAATTAAAACAACAGATGAATGGATTGCAAAATTATAGGAAATACACTCAATGGAATTCTACTCAGCTATAAAGAGGGCACCAAGCGCAGTCTGAATATATGCTATTTTCAATATGATCCACATAAAAATGCTACACCATAAAAATATTTAAAAAAATCTCTGGTATCCCTTACTCAGATTATACATCTTTTTAGAAACAGGAAGTGAAGGGTTCTACATGAACATAGGACTGGAAAATGAACCATTGCTCCTAATGCAATGGGTATGTGTAATTAGATACAGCTATCCTGATATAAATTTGTAATGTTTGGTTGGTAATTATCCTGTTGTAGAACCAAGAATGCTTCCATTACCTCTCTTTACCATTTAAGACTATATCTGGTGGCTGTCTGTGTGTAAAATAATTCGCCTGGCTTTTCCATTGTTAGGGATTACCTGAATGGCTGTGCTCTGGATAACAACTGTAATTGGAATCTTGGGCTTTTATAACTTCAAAATTCTTGAGCAGCCCCTTGACCCCTTTCTCTATATCCACTCCCTGTTGAGAATGAAAATGTGGAAACACCTAATTGAATGCCTGAGCATATCCTTGTTTATACGTATACGGATGCACAGGTCCCCCAGGCCTGTCTCTAACAATGTCCTGCAAGCAACACATATTTAGCAGCAGCAGAGCCCAGCTCCCTGCTGTAATCAACTCTCTAGAGAAATTTAATTTTTAATTAAGTGAAGCACAGTGTTTACTTTTACTCCAGAGCTGATTAATCAGAACTTTGTTATTCGTGTTGTAGAAATGGGGATAAATTAAGTATACCTTTAATTAGACAAGGGGGAATTTATTTCACTGTCCTATCTAGCCAGGGCAAAATCAGTTGCCCTAAAACAAAGATAGAGGATGCATAAAATACTTCCTAGTAAGTGGTGCAGGGGTTGGGCCTTTAAGAGTTAACATATTGACAGGTGAGCTTCAGACTATTAATTGAATTTCTTATCTTATTAGGATAGTTTTATTGACCATTTAATTTTCATGATTTTTGTTGTATTTTTAACTAAAACAAAGTAATTGTACATATTTACGGGGTAAATTGTTATATTTCAATTCACATGGACATTGTGTAATGATTATATCAGGTAGTTAGAATATTTATCACTTCAAACACTTATTCTTTCTTTGTTGTGAAAACATTCAAAACCTTCTGGTTATTTTGAGATACACAATGCATAGCTGTTAACTATAGCCACCCTATTCTGTAACATAACAGAAGAATTTATTCTTCCTATCTGACTCTATGCTTATTGACCAACCTCTCTCCAAACCTTGTCTTTCTACCTCTACAATCATGGTAATCATTATTCAATTCTATACTTCTATGACATCAGCATTTTTTTTAAAGAAAAATGCTTTTTTATTTGGTGGTACTGGGGTTCCTGGGAACCCTTCTACCTCTGGACTACACTCCCAGACACCTGTTTTTTTATATTTTTATTTGGAAACAAGTTCTCTTAAGCCAGCGAGGCTGGCTACGAACCTGCACGATCCTCGTGTCTCTGCCTCCCAAATGCGGGGATTACAAGCGTGCACCACCACGCCCAGCCTAAAAATGCTTTTAATAGTACATTATAAACATTTCCAAATTAAGTTTATGGTCATTAATATAATTTTATCGGCGCATTGTAATTTTACAACATAATGAAGTAATCCACATGAGTGAGATCATATCATATTTGTCTTTCTGTGCCTGGCTTATTTCATTTAGCATAATATCTTTTAGATTCTGGCATGTTGCCGCAGGTTACAGGCCTCATCATTTTGAGTGGTTGAAGAGTATTTCACTATATATATACTTAGTTTGCTTCTATATCGTGGCCGTTGTGAATAGCGTTGTAATGTATTGGGTATAGGGGCATTCTACTTCTGAGCTATACCCCCAGCTCTTCTTTATTTCTATTATTTTTTTCATTTTGAACCAAGGTCTTGCTAAGTTACTGAGAGTTTCACTAAGTTGCTGAGCTGGCTTTGGACATGTAAACCTCGTCTCTCAGCTTCCCAAGTACTGGGATTACAGGCATGGACCACCCCATTGGGCTTTTTCCTTTTTCTGTTTTTTTTTTCTTTGCTGATTGAACTGTTTAAGTTCCTTATATATTCTGGATACTAACCCTTTGACAAATGTCTAGTTTCCAAATATTTTCTTCGATTCTGTAGATTGTCTCCTCACTGTTGTTTCCTTTACTATGCAGAAGCTTTAGTTTTATATAATCCTATTTGTCTAATATTTTTAGCCTGTGTTCTTGAGCTCCCCCACATATTTTTACAGATTGATGTTATTATGCATTTCTCCTATATTTCTTCTAGAACTTTCCTAGTTTTAGGTCTCATATTTAAGTATTGAATTTGAGTTGAGTTTTATAACTGGTGATAGATAGGAGCCTAGTTTCATTCTCTCTCCTTCTGATTATCTAGTTCTCCAGTTATTTATAGAATTTGTTTTCTTAAATTGCTTCTTCCGAAGTGATGAAAATCAAGACCAATACTTTTTTCATGGTCTTAGTTGGTTACGGGTAGTCAAAAAACAAACAAACAAACTACAGGCTGGGTGGCGTTAATGACAGAAATCTATTTTCTCACAATCTTGGAAACCAAATGCAGCTAAAGTGGGAGTTTGGGCCTCAATCTATAAAGTTTGAGGGACAAAGCTCAATTTTTAGCATATATTTAAGGTTCCCTATTTCTTATTACCCATAACCTTTATTTTTTAAAAAGCAAAGACTTTGGAGCCAATGGAAATGTTCAGGTTAAATAGCATTTGCTCTTTTTTTTTTTATTTGTGTGTGTGTGACCCTGGGGTTTAATCCCAGGAAAATTTTACCTCTGAGCTACATCCCCAGTCCTGTTTTTACTTTTTATGTGAACACAAAGTCTCACTAAATTGTTGAGAGTCTCGCTAAACTTTTGAGGCTGGTTTCAAACCTGGGAGACTCCTTTCTTAGCCTCCCAAGTCCTGGGATTACAGATGTGCTCCTCTCCCAAAGGCCAATTGTGTTTGACTCTTTCAGTACAAACCATGCAATTTTTAGTGGAGACCCATGCCATCTTCTCTCTTGAACTAGATCTCACAGCTCTTTCTCGTCACTTTTTCCTTATGTATGTCTTCTCTAAGCTTTTCCTTTTTCCGGAGACAGGACTAGACTCACAATAACCACTGATCTCACTTGATGATATAGAAAGCTTTGAGTGCTCCGTCTTTCTTTCTCTAGTTATGGTAGTTTCAGTCCTAAAATGAAGTTTAAAAAATGGCACAAGAACGAAATAGGCACTTTGCAAAAGAAGAAACTCAAATGGCCAATAAATGCGTGAAAAAATGCTCAACATCATTAGCAGTCAGAGAGATGCAAATCAAAACTACCGTGAGATTTCACCTCATTTCAACTAGAATAGCAATCATTCAAAACACAAAAAACAACAAATACTGATGAGGATGTGGAGAAGTGGGAACCCTAAAACATTGTTGGTGGGATTGCAAATTAGTGCAACCACCTTGGAAAACAGTATGGAGGATCCTCAGAAGAATGGGAACAAACTTAGCAGATGATCTAGCAATACTACTTTTATCTATTGCACATGATGTACTTGAATAAACATATCAATGTCAATCACTAAGCCAAATATGAAAAGAAGGGAAGGGGAGGGAATGGGGTGGGGACTGGGTAAGGGCTAATTGGGTAATGTGTGCATGTATGTCTCCACCATCTTGCATCTCATTAAGATGTATGAATACAATACACCAATAAAAAATTAAAAAACAATTATTAAAGTGGTCTTGCCAAAGGCCAAATTTTTTTATACCCAACATTTCTTCTATATTTATTAGAATCTTATGGCAAGAAAGAACTTCTCATTTTTATCACATTTATGTATTAATAAACACATGGATATTTGATCTATCTTATGGGATAAATATATTGCTATAATTTATGTCCCCTTAATCATCCCAGATTTGACCATTAAAAAGCCCCTAAAAAATTGATCCCTGTGTCCCGTGGACATGGCTCTGTTTCTTTACTTTTGTTTCTTTACTTTCTGGCACCATAAGATTATCCAAGTTAATCTTATATATTTCCTTTTCCAGATAGTTATTTATCCCAGCACTAAGACCAAGACCATAGAATCTAATATATCAATTTCTAAATGAGGGCTTTCAGGGTAAGGCAAACTTAAACTCTCCTATTAATCATATATTGGTCTAAACATGAGTCATTCTTAATGACCAAGCCATCCAAGATTACCAAAAACTCCAACTCTTTTTAAATTTATTTTTATTGGTGCACTGTAGTTATACATCTTAATGGGGTACAAGACGGTAGAGGCATACATGTATGTATTACTCAATTAGCCCTTAACCACTTCCCACTCCACTTCGTCTCCCTCCCTCCTTCTCATGTCTGGCTTAGCGATTGACTTTGATATACCTATGAATGTATATCACGTGCATTAGGAAATTTCCCTCTTATCCCCTCCCATTCCCCTCAGGTTGCCTTATTTGCTCATCTATGATTTTTCTTTCTTTGTCTAGAGTTCCTCCTATAGCCCTTTTTCTCATTAGCTTTAGCTTATCAGGGAGAGTATAAAATGTGTTACTTTTTGTGATGGACTAATCTCACTTAGCATGGTGTTCTTCAGTTCCCTTCATTTCCCTGCAAATGACAAAATTTTGTTCTTACTTGTGCCTGAGTAATATTTCATTGTATACATATCCCATAGTTTTATAATCTCTGTGTATCTACCCAAAAGAATGGAAACCAAACCCAACTCTTAAGAAAGCCAGAAAATTTTATAATCAATGTATAAAATTAATGACAATGATGAAGCAATGGTTGAAATTCAAGTCAATTCAATTTAGAACAAAGGGATGAGGTTGGGAGTGGGTAGAATATATGTGAGGGTAGTTTATTCCTATAACCCTATACCCCAGACTCAAATTCAAATACATATATATATATATATATATATATGTGTGTGTGTGTGTGTGTGTGTGTGTGTGTGTGTGTATCTAAAAATATTACTTAATACTGTTTCTTCATAGATTAAATTCCCAGGGAAACTTTCCTGGATTGTAGGGTTTCTTTCTGGGAGTGACAGGTCTAGAGATTAGTTGCAAAACATTATATATCAGAGTAAAGGAGTTCATAAAAACCCAACTCTTTGAACCTAGCATTGAAGGTGGTGGAGACAAAGGAGGGATGGTTGACCTACTATTGTACCTTCCTGAAAATAATTTACAAAATATTTTATCTAGAAGGCTTTAGAAGGACCCTTTAATAGCACACCTGACCCTGGGAGTTGGCACATGCATAAACATTTGAACATGTGTGGTTTAGTAAAAATAGCTGAAATAAATAGAAATAGGAGAAATACAAATGCACAAAGCTTTAGGATATGACAGATATAGATATATTTATAAATGGACATGCATATATGTGTTCATAGGCATGTGGAACACAAACAACTTAAAAAGAAAAATGATAGTTAAACAGAACAAACTATCATGGAAGATATTAAGATGACATTTTTTAATATTTTATAATCTTTTTAATGGAGAAAGTAACATGATATATTTGCAGCAAATATAATGTGCTATGGCAGGCAGCTCTGGCTTTCTTTAGATATCATGAGCTCACATTCTACTCTTCACATATTACTGTGTGGATTAAAGAAGACTCAAGAAAATTGTGAATTTGAGGCCTCCAGTTTCCTGTCCAATATAGCTGATACTTCACTTTACAGAATTAATTTATGAAAGAATGTACTCATTAATGACTCATCTAAGATACAGATGTAATTCTTGGTGTATTTAATACGCTGCTTCACATTTCAGAGATATTCCATTCAATCAACAATAGTAAGAATATTTTATAAAACAGAAGGAGGAACAATTGCAGCCATTTTTATACCATTTTTAGAAAAGTACTAGATAAAGAGAACAGAATTTACCACTATATGAAGAGAATTACACCAAGAGATGCATGCAAGTATGTTTTTTTATCACTTTGATTCCCATTATGATTTATACTTAGATTATGCCAATAAAATTATAAAAAGAAAATAATATTTAAATGATAAAACTACACACGTGCATGTGTGCACACACAGAGACTATTATGAGATAATGGTGTAGGTAATTTGTGTTTAACTTAGAAAATATTAATTTGAGTATTTTATTTTCACCATTTACATACAGGTCTTTATTATTCATGTAAACATTATAAAATCTGGTCTATGCTATGTCTGATATTCTCTTTCAAAATCTACCTTATGGTCAGGCATGGTGGCACACGCTTGTAATCCCCGTGCTTGGGAGGCGGAGACAGGAGGATCGCACAGGTTCAAAGCCAGCTGCACTGGCTTAAGAGACCCTGTTTCCAAATAAAAATATAAAAAATAGGTCTTGTAGTGTAGCCCGGAGGTAGAAGGGCCTCCAGGAACCCCAGTACCACACACACAAAAAATCTACCTTATGAATGAACAGAAAATAAAAAGTACTTTAAAAATCATGTCAAGTAAAAGGTAAAAAGGAACAAAAACTGTAGCAATTATATAGTAAATGATATAGAAAATTGATCAAAAGGACTACAGTAGACTGTTTTCATTCTTTTTGTGTGTGTGGTGCTGGGGATTGAACTCAGAGCATTCAACCTCTGAACTACACTCCAGATCTATTTTATTTATTTTCTCTTTATTTACAGGTTCTTGCTAATTTGCCAAGACCCTCACTAAGTTGCTGAAGTTGGCTTTGAACCTGTAATACTCCTGTCTCAGTCTCTAAATTACTGGATTACAATCATGCACTACTTAACCTAGCTACCATTTTACTTTTTAAAAGACATTACTACTGGCACTAAGTATATGAAGTTTTATCAGTCATAATTGCTTGATGAGTTGAAAGAAGAAATACTTTGGGAAAAGTAGGAACTATCTAGTAATAAAAAGGTTGAAATCTAAAAAAAATCAATAAAAGTCCACTCTAATTTTTTATTTCTTTTTTCCCTTTTTATTTATTTTTTTAATGTGGATAATATTGAAAATGTCATACATTCAGAGTGTATTTGGTGCACTCTTCTCCCCTCACTTCCATTTCCCCTCCTCCCAACAATGAGTGTCCAGGTTGTCCATGCTACATTCATGCTTTTATACATATTCGAATGTAGCTCCTCCATTAATCAACTTCATCCTTCTTCCTCTCCTACCCTTCCATTATAGCTTTGCTGCTGTTTCCCCTCCATTATCTGGAGTCCCTCTGGTATCCCTAATACTCTCTATTTTTGGCATATTAGAGAAAACATATGCCCCTTCTCATTCTGTGCTTGGCTGACATCACCTAACATAATGTTCTCCAGATCTTTCCATCTTTTTGAGAATTACATGATTTTGTTCTTCTTTATAGCTGAGTAGAATTAAATTGTGTATTTCCCATAATTTTGCAATCTATTCATTTGTTGATGGAGACCTAGGTTGGTTCCATATTTTAGCTATTATAAATTGTGCTGCTATGAACATGGGTATGCATATGTTACTGTAGTTCTCTGATTTCAACCCCTTTGGACAAATACCTAGGAGTGGTATAGCCAGATCATATGTGGATCCATTCCCAGTTTTCTAAGGATTCTCTACACTGGTCTCCATAGCAGCTGAACTAGTTTGCACTCCCACAAACAGGGTAAAAGAGTTCCTCTTTCCCCACATCCTTGCCAGCATTTGTTGTTATTTGATTTTTTTTTAATGCTTGCCAGTTTGATTGAGGTTAGATGGAATCTCAGCATCGTTTTGATTTGTATCTCCCTGATGCTAATAATGTTGAACATCTCTTCATTTATCTATTGGCCATTTGTATCTATTCTTTTGTCAAGTGTCTAATTCAATCCAGTTGCCCATTTCTTGACTGGGTTGTTTGTTTTGCTAGTGTAGAGTCTTTTGAACTCTTTTTATATTCTGGATATTAGCTCCTCTATCAGAGTGGAGGCTGGTAAAGATCTCCCATTTTGTAGGCTCTCTCTTTAGGTTCTTAGTGGTTTCCTTTTATGAGAAGAAACTTTTTAGTTTGACGTCATCCCACTTGTTAATTCTTGATTTAATTTCCTGCACTTTAGAGATCTTATTGAGAAAGTTACTGCCTATGCCTATATGTTGGAGTGTTGAGCCTATGCCCTCCTCTAATAACTTCACAGTTTCTAGTGTAATTTCTAAGTCTTTGATACATCTTGAGTTGATTCCTGTGCACAGTGAGAGGTAAGGATTTAGTTCCATCTTTCTACAAATGTATAGCCAGTTCTCCCAGCACCATTTGGTGAAAAGGCTGTCTTTTCTCCAGCATATGAGTTTGGCCCCCTTGTTAAAGATTAATTGACTACAGATATGTGGGTTTGTTTCTGTGTCATCTATTCTGTTCCACTAGTCTGTATGCCTGTTGTATCAATACCATGCTTGTTTTACTACTACTGCTCTATAGTATAATTTGAAGTCAAGGATTATGATACCTCCTGCATGGTTCTTAGTGCTGAGGGTTGCCTTGGCTATTCTGGGTCTTTTTTCTCCATATAAATTTATCACTGATTTTTATTAGGTCTATGTAGAATGTCATTGGTATTTTGATAAAAATTGCATTGAATCTATTTCCTCTAAACTCAGGAACAAGATAAGAATGCCCCCTATCACCACCCCTTTTCAATATTGTCCTTGAGACTCTTGCCACATCAATAAGACAAGAGAAGACAATCAAAGGAATTCAATTAGGAAGAGAGAAATCAAAACTATCGTTATTTGCATATGACATGATCCTTTATCTAGATGACCCAAAGAACTCCACCAAAAGACTACTGGAGCTGCTTAACCAATTCAGCAAATTTGCAGGATTCAAAATCAATCTAAAGAAATCAGTTGCTTTTCTATATGCCAACAATGAATCCACAATGAAAGAAATAAAGAAAACAATTCCATTCACTATAACCTCAAAACCAATAAAATACCTAGAAATAAACCTAACCAAAGACTTCTGCAGTGAAAACTATAAAACATTAAAGAAAAATTGAAGAAGACCTTGGAAGATGAAAAGATCTCTCTTCCTCATGGATAGGCAGAATAAATATCACCAAAATGGCCATGCTGCCAAACGTGATCTTTTTTCCTTTTTAAATATTTTTCTTTTTTTGGCAATGGGGTTAAAACTAGAAAAATTTACTTATACCCACAGTCCTATTTTATTTGCTATTTTTGAAACAGGCTCTTACAAGCTCACAATATTCTAATCTCAGATATCCTATCCTCCTGTTTCAGTCTCCCTGGACTGAGGTTATGAGTATGTGCCACCTTCCCTAGATTTTTGTTTCTTATATTTCTTTCATCTTTCCCTTTCTTTTACAAAGTATAACGTGTTTAGTTGAAGTGATATTAATAATTCATTTTGGATGTTAGTCAAGGCAAAAGTCACATCAATTTCTCATTTGAAGAATTTTGAATGACATATGTAGTTCAATTGTCTGAGCATCTAAGTGGATTCTGTAATATAATTACGGTAATATTAGGAATAAAGAAAGTGATTTATGTCTCTATAAATTTTTTTCTAGTCTATGCCCATCATTTTGGTGAGATGGAAGCATCTGAAAAGTTGGTATCTATAGATCAAGCCTCAAATGGATTGTGACAATTTTCCATTGTATATGACTTTAGTAGAAAGATATTGTGCCATAATTCTTCTTAGTTATTAAGTAGAGAGATTCACCTTTCCTTACCACTCTCATTACTGGGGAAATAAAGATACTGATAAATGCATAATCATTGATCAAAATGGCTAAAAATTTTCAGGCATAAGCCACTACAGATATTAATATTTTTATCATTTGATAACAAATATTCTTCCTATAAATTAATACTTTGAATCTGAATTAGAAAGCAATATTTATTAATTTTGTTGGCATGAATCTCTTCTCTGGGTGATCTGAAAGAAAGGTATGGGAAATATCTTTTTATATTCCTCAAGAAAATCAAATACCAATATGAAGAATTAAAACCAGGCCATTCAGACAATAAAATAGAGCTAGAAGTCAGTAAGAAAATGCAGAACCTCCAAACTCAGAAATGACTCCAGATGCTTTCCTCTCAGTTGGTACGCTGCCTCCTTGAGGGATTCTCAGGAGGTCACTACTTAATGAAAACGGATTTTCTCCAGGGTTGTTTATTGACACAGGACACCTTTGCGATTTCAGCATGTAAACAGCCACAAGAAAAACTCATTACTACTTTAACACTTGCAAAGAAAACTTATTTGCGAATGCACAAATAAGTGCATTTCTAGGGGCTACTGAAGCCATCTCATGTCATAGCTGGTTGAGGGTTAGATTCCACAGAAATAAAGAGACCAATGACAGCAGGGTTACTGTAAAATGATAATTGCAAGCCAGATTTACAGTATACATTCAATATATTGCCCTATTCCCTCTCTGTGCATATTCTCTAAATATTTCTCCTGTACAATTCAGTGGAAGGAAGCCTTCGCCACAATGTCTGATGTGAAGAGTGGATATGGTGTCTCACATCACCATACCACCACACACTATTGCTCAGTAAACACATCTCTCATCTAATACATTATATGTTGCTTGTTGAGCTTTTCTCACGACTTTGGAGAAGAAATTTTATATACATTTAAAGCAATGACACAGTGAAGCATATCAATTGACAATGCGATGCGCTTAGCCCTGTGTGACACTACAGTGCATCACATCTCTGTACTTGTGATGTTCTGCTGGTTCTCCTGGGAGTGTGATGAAGCTGCCTTGCATCACAGGTGCTTTTACTCTTCATTGCTTTTCTCATCCAGGAAAATACCTGAGTGTGAGTTATTTTTCCCCCATATAGCGATTTGATGGAAAAAAGAAAAAAAAAAGGCCTCATTTTACATTCAGATTCGTATGATGATTTGGTCTTGCGGTGATGACTAGTTATGATTTAATCTGAACATTTATAGAGTTATTTTTCTACTCTAGTTTCAAATCAGCAGAGCTATTCACTGAAGAATGCTTATAGCATGCTGATATCGTAGAAAAATAAAAAGAACACCAAATCCATTGATCAAGGATTTATTTGGAATCTTTGACCTCATAAATTCTACATAGCAATGTGTGACATTGCTTTGTGATCTTAGCTTGGTGATATTTGAAATGTCAGTAAGCCTCAGTGAGCTATCATTTTTAATCTATAAAATGTAAATTATAATTACTTTGGTGTGAATAGTAATGTAGGATCTATGCAGCCATGCTGGTATATGATATTGCTCAACTAATATCAATTAGTAATTAGTATTTTCCATGATCTCTGGCACAAACTAAGATAATTTGTAGTAGGTAGCCAGGTATCTCAGAAATTAAGTTTATTTTTTCTATGGGAAGAAAAATGGCACAAATCTCTCCCCTAATGTAAAAGATTTACATGCTTCCATAATATGTGTCATTTTCGGTAGAGAATAAAAGATTGAAGGTATTACCAATGACATAAAATATGATGTTATAAGGTTATTTCACACCAAATCTCCTAATACTTCCAATGCCTTAAGGTGATATACTATTTGTCCTTAAATATTGCCCAAGGGTAAGCTTCTGAAAGAAGTTTTTAAAACCAAATTCCTAGTGATACGAAAAGTAAATGCATGTAAAAAGTCTGTAACAAATCTATCATTTCCATAAATTATTATTTAATTTATGTGTATGTATATGTAATATATATATATACATATAGTCACTATCTCTCTCTCTCGCTCTCTCTCTCTCTCTCTCTATATATATATATATATATATATATATATATAGTGATTTAGGAAAAAGTGTTATAGTTATAGTATACCTAGAAAGAAAGCATAATATTTTTCAAAACATCATGAATTGTTGGAGAACATGATTATTAGTCATATGATTCCAATTCTTAGAATATTAGCATCCAAATGAAAATGCCCAGGTCTTATTAAAATATTCCAATTTTAAGACCAAAACTTTTATATGAAAATTCATTTTTTGCCATTGATTCATTCCACATGAATATTTATTGGGTGCCTGAATTCTTTACAATGCAGAGAAAATGAGTTTCCAAGTTCATAGTTGTGATTTACAGAGACTCAAAATTATCTCTCACTGCTGAAAACAGTCAGAAAGGGAGGTAGCTTGACAGAGATGACATTTGAAAGACAGCACATGAGGAGGTCCAGCGTGGCTTCTCAGTCTACCTTGTGTAACCTTAATCCTCTGTGATACAGATATAGCACCTAACATATCTGTTAGATACTTGTCTAGGCCTGAGTATAGCTTTCTTCTAATTCTTTGCACTGGTAGGTACCTCTCTAGACCCGAGTATAGCTTTCTAATTCTTTACAGAGTAGCCCTTCTGTACTGCAGGCTTCACATCCTCTCCTAAAGGGCATCTGTCCTGTTATGACTACTTGTCTGTATTAATGGGTAGCATCCAGAGTAGCACCTGTGCTATGCTACATTTGCATGTGGTTTAAGTGGGTTTCTCAAAGGTTTATATGTGAAAAGATTGGCCTCCTGTTTGGTGATATTGGGAAGTGGGATTTTTAAGAGGCAGGGAAGAATGGGAGATACTTAGGTCAACTGGAGGCATGGCCTTGGAAGGTGTTATAATTTGGATCTAGAATGTTCCCCAAAGACTCCTGTGTTTAAGGGCTTTTTCCCCAGTTGGTGGTACCTTTGGGAGATGGAAACTTTAGGAGGTGGGACTATTTGGAAGAGATGTGTCACTAGGGGTATACCTTTAAAGGATAGACTCTGATCCCAGCGCTTGCCACCCCTGCACCCCCATCCTAGCTGCCTTGAGGTGAGAAAACTCTGCTTTGCCAAGTGTTCCCTCCATAATGCTCTTCTGTCCCACAGGTCCACAGCAGTGGGCCCAAATGGTCATGGGCTGACACCTCTAAAACCGTGGGCCAAAATAAACCTTTCCTCCTTTAAGTTTTTGATGTTTTTTTTTTCCTTTCACAATGACAGAACTGTGACAAGCTGTCACTGTGACAGGAAGTTTGGGATCCCAGTCTCTGTCTGGCTTATTTATTTATTTATTTATTTGCAATGTGATTTTTTTTCCTCACCTACATAATCCTACCATAATATGACACAGCCAACAGATATCTTACCAGAGCTGAGCCAATACCGACACTAACACCATGTTTTTGAACCTCCCAAACTATGAGCTAAACATTCTTATTTTCTTTATAAGTGTGCCTCAGGTATTTCATTGTAATAATGCATGATTGACTAATATCATAACTCAGAACCCCAGGCGTGCTTACATTAGGAAGCAGACAGAGACCAAGACACATCGATCATATACAACCCCAGAAAGTTTTCCAGAGCTCCAAGTGATGCTTCCCTTTCAGTTGTCATAAAGCCAAACAGGAGTCTGTCTTTTGGTGACAGAATTGGAAGTTGTGGAAGTTTCTCAGTGTATGGAAAATCAAGCTCTTAAAACCAAATGACATTCAGCAGAAGCACCAGCATCTATTTCTTTCTCTTTTGTTGTGTGCTTTGAGTTTTGTCATCGAAACATTACTGGATTTTCCATCCGTCATGACCATGTTATAAGCCGCCTGCTACATTTTCAATATTTTCTGGTTACCAGCTGGAGCTAGCTTCTGTTGCTTACACCTAAGAATTGTGTCTGTCCAAATTCCCAAATTCAGCCCTGTCTAAGCTATTTTCATCACAAAATGCTGTAATTTCCTTCCTAGCACTTATCATGATTTCTAATTGTTTTATTTATTTACTTAATTTTTATATATTTTCCAAGGGACTGTAAGCTTCTTGACAGTGGAGATCTTTTGCACCTTTGTACCTACAGCACGAAGGTCAGACAGGGACTTTCAACAGTCACTCAGTGTTTCTGAGGCAACATACAAAGCATGTAAAAGCTGCTGTGTCTTAATTTTCTCAACTTTTTTCTCAATAAATGAATCAATTAAGTAAGGAAACACATTTTTTGACTTGATCTAATTTTCCCAGACTAAGCAGGACCTGAGGAAAAAAGTATGTTTTTGTTTTGTTTTGGTTTGATTTTTACTTAATTTGGAAGCACAATCCCAGGAAGCAGAGGTGATGGACAAAGAAAGTCGAGAAGGTCTGGAGAGAGAGAGTCAGTGTGGGGATGTACTGTTGAGCTGACTTCTTCCATATGAATCTGATTAGCTGATATGGATGGAACACTTCATTAGAAGCCATATCATATACAACTGTTCCAAGAAAGACCACCAGGAGAGTGAAGAAGGCAGGGGTGTATCCACTAAATCCCTAATTTTCACTGGATAAAGTTGTATTTTATGGAGTGTTAAATCCCCCTTCCCTTCAGATTTTATCTACATGTATTCAGAAAAGTATTGTAGCATCCTGAGTCCTCAACATGGAAGAACCAGGCCAAGATAGAGGGAGCTCACAGGAGTAGTAATACGAAAGGGGTGGATAGGTTATGACTATGTGAGTGGATAGAGCTCCTGGCTACAGTGCTGAAAAGAGAGGAAAGTATGATTTTTGAGGATATCCATAGGGATGTTTAGTGTGCTTTTTACTTTTTAAAGTATGCCTTGGGAAAGTAGGTGGATTGAAATCTTGTTATGCGCATGTAAGAAAGATAGACATTATATTTCCTTTTGCTTTTCTTTTCCCTTCTTTCCTATCTTTTCCACTTTCTTCTTTCTACTTTTGTCCTGCCTTCCTTTCTCCATATTACTTGTCTTCTTACCTTTTTCTTCTCCTCTCCTCTCCTCTCCTCTCCTCTCCTCTCCTCTCCTCTCCTCTCCTCTCCTCTCCCCTCCCCTCCCCTCCCCTCCTCTCCTTTTGTCTCTCCTCCCCTCCTTTCCCCTCAACTCCCCTTCTTCCATCACTCCTCCTCCTCCTCCTCCTCCTCCTCCTCCTCCTCTTCCTCCTCCTCTTCCCTCTCTCCTCTCCCCTCTCCCCTCTCCCCTCTCCCCTCTCCCCTCTCCCCTCTCCCCTCTTCTCTTCCCTTCCCTTCCCTTCCCTTCCCTTCCCTTCCCTTCCCTTCCCTTCCCTTCCCTTCCCTTCCCTTCCCTTCTCTTCTCTTCTCTTCTCTTCTCTTCTCTCTCTCTCTCTCTCTCTCTCTCTCTCTCTCAGCTCAGAATTCACTTTCTACCCAAATAATCATGGAGATACGGCTTCTGGCATTTTAAACAACAGAACTAGATTCTTTGGCATGTTTGTTTAAGTCAAAAAAGAGCACCTGAACATTCCATCGATACCAATTCTAGTTTTATTCCTGGGGACGTGGAAATGCGAGTGGAGAGAAGATTCACTCTATACCTAATGCCACATCTGTAACGTCCTGTAACATTTAAAGGCAAATATTTCTCAGATAAAGTGTGCTTATTAAGTGAAATTATGGGCAAGGGCATTTTGTTCTGAAAGTTAAAATGATAGGCAGCTTAGTGGGAACATCTGTGACTCTAAATGGAAAGCAAGTGCAGTGTGAGCAATAATAAACATTACCATTCCACTACGTTATAGTCTCATACCTTTCTTCCCTGGAGAGTTAGGGATCAGATTCTGAATAGGTTTCCTATCTTATTTTTCATATTCCCCTTCTTTGGGCCCTTAAATCATCCTTGGAGTTGCTCTCCTGTGAGTGTTCTATTTTTGTAAGCACTGCTCACACTCCCTAGGGTACATGGTTGCTGACTTGCAGTAAGGCTGACTCACTGCTTTCCTTGTCGCTGGTACCTCATTGTTGACGTCCATACACTTTTTTGTTGTTGCAGAACCATGTGGGGTATAAGAGAAGGGCATGGGGTAAAGGGTTGCATGAAATCCTTTCTCCTAGTTCACAGGTTTTCCTTTTGTTACACGAGTTACCTTATACTTGTGCCTATTAAATACAATTTTTTGGACAGAGTTATTTCAGTCCTGCAACTGTAAAATCATAAGCAGCTTAGTGGGGCTACATGTGCTTATTTGAGTTAAAAATAATGTGTTAGCAATAATGAACATGTTAACATTCCATTGGGTTAATATTATTTCCTTTTTTGCTCGAAAGAGTTCTGACCACACTCCTCTATTGGCCAGCTAAAACCATAGACACTGAGCTAACATTTTCTTGCGTCAATTTCTTATTTGTTCTAGAGATGTGAAAAAGGAACCGCATAGAAGTCAGGAATATGTAATTTTATTTCCTCCACTTTCAGGTTTTTCCATTATGTTTTCAAGCTGTGTTTATTAAGTCCAAATTCAAATATTCGAATCTCTTTCAGAAAATATAGTTAAATATCATTGGCACTTCATCAAAATACTCTCTAAGTGCGTTTGAAAGATTTCTTATCAGGTGAAATGGAAAATTGTTTAACAATGATGGTAGTATGCATACTAATTGCTTCTAAAATTTGTACCAATTATTAGGCCAATGCTAATCTTAATGAGAAAGTGAATATGATAAAATAGTGCTTCATATTTTTTCTTTAAGGCAAGTGTTACAATTAGATACTGTGACTTACAGTTTAAAAGCGTGGCTTTGAATTTAGACAACCATAAATTTTGATATTAGTTTTGCTATTAATATGGTTACCTATTATTGTGGCTATTAGCTCTGTTTTTCATTTTTAAAATAATATCTTCTGCTGGGCCTGGTGGTGCACGCTTGTAATCCCCGTGCTTGGGAGGTGGAGACAGGAGGATCCCGCAGGTTTGGAGCCAGCCTCGCTGGCTTAAGAGACCCTGTTTCCAAATAAAAATATAAAATAGGTCTGGGAGTGTAGCCTGGAGGTAGAAGGGTTTCCAGGAACCCCAGTACCACAAAAGAAAAAAAACATTTTTCTCCTATCTAGTTATACATAATACATGAAATAATGGAAGGTGTGATTGATATATGCTAATTTTACTCAGCAAAGGCTGTTAAGGAAAGGTAATAGTTCAGTAATAGCAGGGCCTTTGGATTTTAATAGACCTACCACTTACTACTCAAGTGGTCTTGGGCAAGTTAATTGGCCTCTCTGAGATTCAGTTTTTTCATCTGTGAAATGGTGTCTATGATATGTATTCATTGGGATTTTTCCTGGGTAAAAAATATATAATTAATAAAAAGCACTTAGATCAAATATTTAATAAATGCTAACTATAAAAGATTCAATTTCATCAGAAAACATGGCACTAGTTCATATATATGTGTATATATATATTATATATATTATTGGTGCATTATAGTCTCACATCATAATGTAGTTCATGTTGACAATGGCATATATTTACACAGTACTTGTTCTACCCTGCCTCCCTATTTCCCTCTCTCCCCATCTGAGTGTCCAGGTTAACAATGTTATATTCACATGTATACACATAGTCTCAGGTAACATTTCCATTAGTGAACCTCAGCCTTCTTCCTCCCTGGCTCCACGGAAGATCTACATTATATGAACAACCTCTGGTATCCCAAATACTCTTTAGTTTGAGCATATTAGAGAAAATATATTTCCTTTCTCTTTCTGTGCTTCGCTAATCTAACTTAACATAACCACTCCTGGGTATCTTTCCTAAGGGTTTGAAATCAGAGAACTACAGTAACATATGCATATTCATGTTCATAGCAGCACGATTCACAAAAGCCAAACTATGGGACCAATCTAGGTGTCCATCAACAGATGAATGGATTACAAAGTTGTGGAAAATACACACAATAAAATTCTACTCAACAATAAAGGACAAAATTATGTCATTCGTAAGAAGATGGAAAGACCTGAAGAATGTTAAGTAAGATTAGACACTAGTTCTATACAAGCTTCTTTAAAACTTTATTATGATGCTATTCAATAATCTAAATGTAATTAAGAAGCACTTTATATGTATATTAATAGATGTGATTGATAAATGATATTTCAAAAATATTACTGTTTTGTGCTGACATATTAGATAACAATATTTATGTGTTTGACTTTTCTCTATTGGACTATTTACATGCCAATCTTGATATATAATTTCTGTTTGGAAAAACATTTTTAAAGAAAAAAGGTCACAGAATTTCTTTTATAAAACATTTATTTCAAACCACATGCACCATCATAATTAAGAACATTCTTTACTTTTAGTGAATTCATCTTTTTTTTCACCTGTCTGCTGTTGTTTATTTCTGCTGGAGGCAAACTGATAGTTATTATATTTTGAATAACAAAAGAGAAAATCCTAAAACATCAACATAAATATAGAAGTAGTAATATATTTTTGAAAGTGCAATATCTAGTATTACTCTCTTAAAATTTAATGTATTTCAATATTGTATCTGGATGATTTATTTTAGAACCTCTTTTCCTCCGCAGAAGCAACTTTCTGTAGAAAGAAACACTGATTGAATGATGATAGCCCCTCCTTATAGATAAGTATACATTTTCACTGCTTCTGGGTCCTAAGGGAGCATATATCCACTCCTAATCACAAAAGACCTATTTTCATACGAGAGCACAAAATATGGAGTTTATCAAACATGTGTCTACTTTTCAAATGATCCCAGCCAGGCCACGATATTACTATTTTTTTTTTTTTTACAATCTGCAACTTCAAATGCTTAAGCAGAAACATAAACCCATGTGGAATTACTAAAACCATTTGCCTGTTTTTGTGGGTGAAGTGACTACCGCATGTCAGTGGTGTGTGCTCTTGTCTTTTTATCAGTAAAACCTGGCATGGGTTAGGAATTTAGGAAATGAACAAAGGAAGGAGTATCTGTGTATGTGCCCTGAGAAAAATTTGTGGTTTTTAATTCCAATTTGTCCTATAGTATGAGGTTATCTTTTCATTATTTTTAAAATGCTTTTATTAAGACATGAAATCCTCTAGTAAGTAGTTTGATTATTTTATGTTAGCAAAGGTGTGTGTGTGTGTGTGTGTGTGTGTGTGTGTGTGTAGTGTATTAATGACTTATTATTGGCAAGAACTCTGATAAATTCCTTATGCACATTTTCTCTTTTACCCTTCAAAGTAACTCTCTGAGGTATAAGCTATTCTTCTCTCCACCTTATAAATAAAGAAACTATAGTGTGAAGAGACAAAGTGTCTCAACCAAGTCATAAACCTATAAGGGGAAGCATTATTGTTTTTTATTTCATTCATCCTGACTTCAGAACTAGAATGCCAGAGTCCTTAAAAAATGTGTTCTAACAGTTAAAATAAGGTTGCTTTCATACAAAGGTTTACTACCAATCTTCCTGACAAGTATGAGGAGGAGGAAGGGGAAGGAGCCAGATACCCCAAGTGATATGCGCATGTATGATTGTGTTGCCTTGAATCTCACTCTGATGTATAATTAATTACATTGCATCAATTAAAACTATTAAAAAAGAGAAGTGTTCTGTGTGCTGGTTCACCATATAGAATTAATATCACCTAGATCACCTTCATAAAAGCATAATATAAAAACAATCAAATATGAAAGCTTTATAATACCATAGCAAGGATAATATTTAATAGAGTTGCATAGATAGTGTCATAGAATAAAAATTCTCCTGTTCCATTGAGGAGAGTTTCATAGTTTCTGTGAATAATTTTTTTTTTAATGTGGAAAGGCACTTTTCTCCTAACAAAATAGCCATCTTTTTATTAACAAAGTTTTTTTTTTTTTGTGGTACTGGGGTTCCTGGAAACCCTTCTACCTCCAGTCTACACTCCCAGACCTATTTATTATATTTTTATTTCGAAGCAGTCTCTTAAGCCAGCATGGCTGGCTTCGAACCTGCGTGATCCTCCTGTCTCCATCTCCCAAGCACGGGGATTTGGCAGATGTTTATGAGAGAGAGAGAGAGAGAGAGAGAGAGAGAGAGAGAGAGAGAGAGAGAGAGAGACTGATTTTCAACATTGCAAAAAGCTGTGCAAATAGGAACCAGCTTTAGAGCTTTGGAAACACAGTAGATGAAGAAGCTGTATTTGATATTTGAATTTTAGCACAATTTAGAGAATGACACTTCTGTTACTAGCATAACCTTCTTTGACACAGGAAAATGTCTATTGTTGTATTCAATGGCATACAATAAGGTAAACATGGGTTATAGACAAGATGAATTTAAACCATCTGGATGACAATAGGAGATGAAGCAGGATAAACTGGGCAGATATGGTGTAACTAGTCCCTTAGTGGGAAGTGATGCTGATAAAGTGAAACTACATTTTACATGCAGTGAGGAAGAGAAAAGTGCCATCTTCTCCACACCTGACATCCATAGCCTGGCCGGTGCCATTTCGCTAGACATTATTGTTCTCCTGTTGAACATTTAGAACACCAGCACCAAGCAAAAGCCTGTTTCTATAACTATGATGCACTAGGACAGTAACAAGACCACCCAACAGTAATATGTGAATGTATTAAAAACCTGAGTATTGTCCACACTATAAAAATGATCAAAATTGCCAGAGTGACTGCTGCTCTTTACCAGTGACATTTTAATCTGTGGTCTAGTCTTCCCACCTTCTAGATGAGACTTATGAAGGTACCCAATCATGAAATTATTCTTCCGTTTTTGTCAACATCCCATTCAGAACAGCACCCTGCTACATAAAGCCTCCCATATAATTAGAATTCCAAATATCATGATGTGTCCCAACACCTGCTATTGCAAACTTCCCCAGTTCTCCATGGTGAACATTCTGTCTTCCTTCAATGTGAAGTGAACCCAGCGTGATCAACTACAGGTGTGCTCTTAGTGGTCTGTGATGAGAGAGCATTTTCAAGAGCTTGCTATAGGCAATTATGGTGAACTCAATTTTATGAATGTGTTGTTTAAAACTTTGAGATGTCAAATAACAGTAATCCTTAAAGTACCTTAAGGAAAATGAATTCTCTTTCTAACATCAGAATACACAAATGGCTCAAAGTCCGCAGAAACTGAAATGCAGATAGACCTGAAGAAAGAGAACTTTGAAGTCAATAGAAACTTAGGAATTATTTTCTCTCTCTTATTTCTTTCTGCAAATTAATTTACCTCACTTTTCACTTTTTTCCTACAGAAAACCTTTTTTTTTTTTTTTTTTTTTTTTTTTTTTAGTTTTGACCAGTGAAATAATATGGCCTTCCTCAGTAAGCGTATATGTTACATTTCAATTACACATAGAGGCTGGTAACATAGATACCCCATGGCTGCTTTTCAATCTCTATTCTCAGTCAATGCAGCAGGATGGGCTCAGCTTGGATCACACATATTATGACTGAATCAGCACACCAGTTATCTCATTAAGTCCCATCTTCTCAGATATGGTACACCTATGAAAATATAAATTAGTCAACAAATATATAATTTATGGTAACTTTTGAAATAAATATGATGGTTTTAGAATTCTGTTGCTTTGAGAAAAGTAATATATAAATGACTAGAGCATTTGAACACACACACATATGTATCCGTGTATATATGAAAGCACATATAAAGGACCAAGAACTATAATATGATCTCCAATCTATCTTAATGTTCTGTATTGATATTGTTTAAATATTCACAAATGGGAAGCATTGTTCTCTTGTGTTAACATGACTACTGGATGGCAACACCACTAATAAGGACATGTAGAAAGAGTAGACCACGTGTAGTTTTTACTCACAGACTGGCTTTCTTCTTGATTACCTTGTTGTCTTTATTATGCCTCAATAGCAAACCAAAGAACTGAATACATTTAGAAATTAATTTGAGACTTAATAAATGATAATCATAATTAATATTCTAGTGCTTCCAATGAGCAGAAAGATTCAAATTGTTAAATTGTTCTCATTAATAAAACATTTCCTCTGTGTGCACCAAATATTACATATTAATAAGAATGACCATCAGTTTATAATAAAACGATAATAAGACCATACTTATAGCACTACTGTTAACATATCAAACACTTTTAGTTTTTTCAATGAGTATTTCAGGTATCAGCTTGTCAATTTAATCCCTATTGAGTTTATTTTTTATTTTTATTTTTTTTTTTGCAGGTCTGGGGATGGAACCCAGAGGCATTCGACCTCTGAACTACACCTTCTGCCCTATTTTTTTATTTTGAAACCGGATCTCACTGAATTGCAGAGAGCCTCACTAAGTAGCTGAGGCTGTCCACTAACCGCGATCCTCCGGTCTCAGCCTCTCGAATGCTGGGATTACAAGCATGCGCCACCGCACCTGGCTTGACTTTGGGGTATTTTTGATTCGCAAAAATATTGCAAAGACTTCACCAAGTCATATCTTTTAAAGAGTCTTGATGTCTGAAGGGTTTTATTGAGTAGAAATTAAATGTTTTCAAATTAAGTGATTTAGGTGCAGTTGCGCATGCCTGTAATCCCAGTGCTTGGGTAACAGGAGAGTCACAGGCATAGGTAAAGCCTCAGTAAGTAGTGAGACTCTCATAAACCTAGTGAGACCATGTTTCAAAATAAAAATATAAATTAGGGCTGGGGGGGGTGTAGCTCAGAGGTAGAATCTCCCTGGATTCCATCCCCATTACTACTTTTTTTTTTTTTTTTTGTGGTATTGGGGATGGAACAGGGACATTCTACCTCTAAGCTACACCCCAGGTCCTATTTTTTTTTTTTTTAGTCTTTTTATTTTTTTTAAACAGGATCTCACTGAGTTGTGAAGAGCCTCGCTAAGTAGCTGAAGCTGTTGGTGAACCTGGATCCTCTGATCTCCGCCTCCTGAATGCCGGGATTACAAACCTGCTCCACCACGCCTGGCCCCCCAAAATTTTTTTTTAATTTAGTGACTTATTTTTTTTAGACCCTAAATGCTAGGCTCTGTGAAATCAAAATATCATTCCCCAAGCTCATATGTTTATAAAAATGTTTAGTTGCTGTTTTGTACGACAAAAGTGTATGTTCATTGCTTTAATCAAGCAATTAACTATTTGATGTTTATAAATATAATCTCATTAATATTATGAGGACTTATTCACATGGCTTAACAATTTGAATCCTATATTTTAAGTATAATTAAGTTTTCTCTTTTTTGAAAACACTGTTAGTTTCAATGATAGATTTATATGTATGTTAAAATAGATTAACAGCCAGAAAGGATGTCTCTGTAAATACTTCAGGAAACATCATCTCATCACTATGCAAGATGCTCTGGGAGAAAAGATTTCTATGAAGCAATGTTCTTGGGGAATTCTATATACACCTTCCCTGTTTTATATTCACAAAGTATTAAAAATGTATTGAAATCCTCTAGCAAAGAAATTGGTTCAATTTTATTTAACTTGATATTTCAAGAATTCCTATGTCCACAGAAGATTTTACTTGTGTGATATCTTATCTCCAAAATAACTAAAACATGCTATGAGAAAAAGCCAGTTTATTGTTTGGTGATTTTTTCTAAGAACAAAATTTCTTGTAAGAGGACAGGTAATATCTATATTCAAATTCAAATGAGAAACTTAAGGCGATTATTGAGAAGATGTGTAGTACAACATGTGTTAGCCTTTAGTTCCATTTTAGGTAGACATATCTGAGTGGAATATCTTTTTCTGACACCAGTTTTAGAAGCTTTTCCTCTTTCATTTCAAAAGAAAAAACACAGTTCAGTAGCATTTATTGATTGCACACTTTGAGCAAGGCAGGTTTAAGTACTAGTAGGGAATTAAAGATAATTAGACATTAGTTTTTGCCGAATAGTTTCACCATCTACGGGAAATCACACACACACACACACTCACATGTACTCACACTCACATACTCACAGTCATTAACCACATTCACTCACACACACTCACCACCATTAGATAAATTGTTTAGCAGGCTAGTACGAGGAATAGAAAAAATGTTTAGAAATCAGAAATAATAGGGAAGAGAAGATTCACACTTACAGGAAGGGGACTGGAAAAAATAATAGATTTTAGAAATAACCCGGATCTAGAATGATGGGTATAGGACTTTAGAGGCCAGACCATAGGCAGATACTTTGAACAGAACATGAACCTGGTCAGAGAAGCTCTAACTTTCAGAATTATGTTGTTTGACTTTCAGAATTATGAATCCAATGTACACAATGCATAAGGGATGTAATGGGATATTACTTTGCTCTGAATGTTTATATCCCCACAAATACAAAGTTTTGAAATCCTTAAAGTGATAGAATCAGGAGGTGGGAACTGGGGGAGGAGATTAGGTCATGGGGAAAGTACTCATGTGTGTGACATCTTTATTTGTATGGGATTCATGCCTTAATAAAGAGGCCCCAGAGAAACTCCTTACCCTTTTCTTCTGTGTGTGGTTAGAGCAAGAAGGCAGCTATTTACAGAGTAGTAAGTCTTCTCCAGATACTAAATCTGCTGGTCATGCTCTTAGTCTTCTTAACCTCGAGAAAAATGAGAACTGGATTTTTGTCTCGATTACTGTTGTGGACACATTATACTAGGACTAAGAAAACAAAGTTGTATAAGAAATTTTCCTTAACCTTGAGAATCCCACAATCTATAAAGCTAGGGGATAATCAAAAGAATTAAAAAAGGTATCATAGGCTTAGATAAAAATGAGTGTCAGAGAAGATAAAACCTCCAAAAGCTCAGAAAATATATCAAAGAAAGCTGGCATGTTAAAACATTGTTTAAAGCCGGGCGTGGTGGCACATGCTTGTAATCCCTGTCCTTGGGAGGCTGAGACAGGAGGATCACACAGGTTCGAAGCCAGCCTCAGCTACTTAGTGAGGCTCTCAGCAACTTAGTGAGACCCTGTTTCCAAATAAAGTATAAAATAGGTCTGGGAGTATAGCCCGGAGGTAGAAAGCCTCTGGATTCCACCCCCAGTATCACCAAAATAAAATAAAATAAAACATTGTTTAATGATATAAAAGTTGGTATTCTCAAAGAAGTTCAGAATTTAGCTATACTAAGAAAACTAAAGGGAGATATTCTAGATATGTAATGTGGGGTGAGTCTGGACCAGGAGTTCTTGTTGATCTGTAAATTTATTCATTTACCTGGGCTATACTTCCAGACCTATTTTATATATTTTTTATTTGGAAACAGGGTCTCACTAAGTTGCTGAGAGCCTCACTCAGTAGCAGATGCTGGCTTCGAACCTGTGCGATCCTCCTGTCTCAGCCTCCCAAGCGCAGGGATCACAAGCATGAGCTACCATGCCCAGCTTCAATGTACTTTAAATCATTTTGTGATCTATAAAACACTATGAGAGTTTAATATGTAATTCTTACCTAGGTCTGCAATTTTTAAGCTCTCCTCAAAATGTCATAAAGTTTCCTCCAGAGTGTCTTAGGGTGTTCTAAGAAGGCCAAGTGTTGAGGGCAGACGTGGGGATATTCACTCATTTTCTGCTCTACTTCTTTTACTCCCAGATTAGCCAGAACATCTCTGTCTATCTACATTGATCAACTAAGAAAGATTTTATTGGAAGAAAGGATATGCTACACAAGATAACATATTCATCTCCCAAATCCTGCTTTCAAGAGGCATTTCTATGTAGAAATATTAGAAAACTAAGCCCCAATTGAATTCACTACAACGAATCAATGTGGAAGAGAACTAGATAATAACAACTTGGCAATATGGCATACTGTTAAAAAAAAACAGGACAAGTTAGAAACATCAAGTTTGCCTTTTCTAATTGAAGATAAGCATAGATCTCCTGAGCAACTCCTGGACAACTTTTAAAACTTTGAGTTTTATAGTTCATTATTTACAGCAGAGACAACTAGGCATATTTTTGATAATGTCCCTCAGCAGTGTGTTTCAGGATCACTCATTGTTGATAGGATAGCATCTATGGAAAGTGGATCAGCAGATAATCTAACTGACAGATATTTGACTAAATATCATTACATGACTATATATATTTCTTCTAGATGAATTGTGCCATGGAAGCATAGTGAGCTACACATAAAAATAACATTCAGGGTTCCAATTCTTCTAAATCCCTAGACTTTCTTAGACATATCTCAATTCATAGACATATCTCAATTTCTTAGACATATCTCAATACTTTGTGAATATATCTCAATTCATATCTCAATGTCTAATATGTTTCTTAGACATATCTCAATACAGTTTCAGCTTAAGTTTGAATTCCCACTATAGTGCTCTAATTATGAAATAATATTATTATCCCCTGACGATATCTACTACAATTCCAAATTATCTTCCAGTATGTTGAATTTTTTACATTTAAAATTTTTATTAAATTCAGACATATTATAAAAATCTATTTATACTTTCTTTAATCATAATGCACAGTAAAAGGGCACTTTCTCCACAGTGGTTTGCAATGATGCACTTTAGTCAAGAGCTCCCTCTGCAGGGTAGAACACTATAGAAAAGAGCCAGGTCCCTGAGATCACACAGTGTTGCACCAAATTCAATCATTAGAACAAAATAAGTTAACTGCACTGTTTACTTATACTCTAACTATACATATAACTACATATGACTATATATGTGTGTGTATATATATAAATAAATAAATATATATATATTGCTCAAATATAAGCTAAGTTTTACAGAAACTTAATTTATATAAAATTCTATTTGAGAGATCAACAATTTCCATTTTATAATACAAAATATGCTACACAATTTAAAGAAGCAGTGTCTGTGTGTCTGTCCCCAGCCCATGGAACACCATCCCCAGCTGAGGAAGCTCCTATCCCAGGCCCAGCCCGCTCCCTGCCTGTGAGCCTACTCAGCACAGCCTTCCCCCCCAAGTCCCCTGGGCTGAAGGCTCTGCCTTCCTCCCAGGCAGTGTGTCATTCCCCATCACTGTCCTCAGAGGAGGAGACCTGAAGATCCTCATAGAGGACACTCTGGGGCATCTGGGAGCCATGTCCCTCAGACTTCTCTAACAGGGAAGGCCAGGTCGTGGGAGGGTTTGGCTTCTCAGGTGGATGGGAGGAGGGAGCTCTCAGCACCTAGAAGCTCCAACAGTCTGTGCAACCTCCTGAAGATCATCCTGAGGGGCTGTGATGGAGCAGTGGACTGTGGGGAATGGGCCTGCCTGCAAGGCTGGCTGGTGCTTAGGTGATCTCTGGCATCGACAGGGATTGCATCAATGCTGGATCCCTGAACTGCTGTATTCCTGCTCATTTGGGGTGATTCCTTTGGACTAGGCCCTTTTGTACTTGGCAGAAGCTGTGCATTCAGGAGAGTCCCCAAGGCAGGCCTGCCAGTGCTCCCCTGAGGGATCTGCAAAGGGGTGGGTCTGGGTTTCTTTGGAGAACTCTGGCAGGTATGGATGGGGACAGGGCAGGTCTCTTGCCTGGGACCCTGACATTGAGATGGGAGCCATAACCCCTTGTATGAGCTGCAGGCTACAGGCAGGGCTCATGGGACTTTGACCTAGCTCAAACTAGAATGGCAATCATTCAAAACACAAACAACAACAAATGCTGGTGAGGATGTGGAGAAGTGGGAACTCTAAATAAAACATTGTTGGTGGGTTTGAAAATTAGTGCAACCACTTTGGAAAACAGTATGGAGAATCTTCAGAAGAATGGGAACAAATCTACCATTCGATCCAGCAATACCACTTCTGGGTATCTACCCAAAAGAAAGGAAACCAAACTACCAAACTAATGCATGTGTATCTATGTTCATAGCTGCACAATTCACCATAGCCAAACTATGGAACCAGCCAAAAAGTCCATCAACAGATGAATGGATTACAAAAACGTGGGATATGTACACAATGGAATTTTATTCAGCCATTAAAAAACTCAGTTACATTATTTTCAGGGAAATGAATGGAACTGGAGGACACTATGCTAAGCGAGCTTTGTCAGTTGCAAAAAACAAGAAATTGGATGCTTTCCCTAATATGTGAAAGCTAAGAAGAAATGGGTCATAGGAGGAACTCTAGATGAAAAAGGAAATCCTATAGAGGAGAAACAAGATAAACTAAATGAGGGGAATCGAGGGAGGAAGAAGAAAATTCTTTAAAATACAAAAGTACTTAAACATATTGAAGTCAACCACTAAGCCAAGCAAGGGAAGGAGTGATGGGGAAGGAATGGTGTGGTAATTGGGTAGGAGCTAAATGGGTGATGTGTACATGTATGTCCAAACAAGTTTTTTTTTTAACCTCAATATGATTATGAATGTAATGCACCAATAAAAAAAGTTTAAAAAAAGATTCTCCAGAAGCCAGGGCCCTTGTATCAAGTTGAGGGACAGAAGGAGCAGAGAGAAAGGCTAGAAGAGCAGCAGAGGAAGAATCCACTTGGGAATATTTCTGGAGGTTTCCACAAGAGGCAGAAGCACACCTGGAAGGATGTGACAGAATCCTGTGACTACCTGAGACATCCATGTTGGCCGATGGCTATCCACACAACCAGGAAGACATTTGTCCTAGACCCTGTTCTTATAAGTCAGTCAGCTGTCAAGAATACTAATGTGGCCATGCTGTGCCACCCATCAAAAGACCAGTAAGTTGCATTTTAATACTTCTAGACTTAGCTTCCAGAAGAAATAGTTGGCTAAAACTATATCTAACTACACAAGTCAGGCTTGACCTTCAGCAATTTTCTTCTTCTTCTATGAGAATTAACAGTACCACTCTCATAATTTCCTACAAATACAGGAACACACTATATCTTCCCCCCAGCACTCTGTAGCAGATTCTGTTCATCTCAAGTCTTGTTCTCTCAGAACACCTGTGTTTAGCTGAAGCTCTGGTTTGCAGTCCCTACCAAAAGAACCATCAAAAGAACACACTATGAGCTTTTTCTACTACATGAATTTGGGGGGGATATGGTAGAGTTAATACCTCTTTGGTATTATGGTTCTCCAGAAATATCTTCATATAAATATTAAGCAACTTATGATTTATTAGTGAAACTAGCCACCAGATTATAAAGTCTCAGAAGCCCCACAATAAGCCATTACAATCAGAAGAACCAGGGAAGGCAGCAGTGACTCTGTTCAAGTCGGAATGCCTTAAAACCATAGAAGTTGAGAGTGTAATTCTTAGACCAAGACTAAAGGTCTGAGAACCTCAGGGTTCTCATTGGTACATGTATTAGAGCCAAAGGCTTGAGAATATAGAGTTTTATATCCAAAGGAAGGAGAATGATGGCCCAGTTCCAGAAGAGAGAGAAAGAGAGAGAGGAAGAACAAGAAAGCAAGAAAGAGAGAAAGGGAGAGAAAGAGAGAGAGATCTCCCTTTTTCTTTTAATCTACTTTATTAGTACATTGTAATTATACATTATAATGAGGTTCAGAGCAATAGGAACACACTTGTACAGAGAACTTAAGAGTGCTTCTCTCTGATCCTATCCTCCGCTCTCCACTTTTTCATCCATGTTATTGAGATTGGTATTGACAATTTTATATATGTATATAGTACTATTTGAAGTGTTTCCTTGATAAAGTCTCCCTCCCCCACTTCCATCTCCTAATCCTCTTCATCATTCCACTAGAGTCCTCCTTTTGTAAAAGTTCTAATTTGTTTCAAGATTTCTCTCTAGCTACCATATATGAGACAAAACATACAACCTTTCACTTTCTGAGACTGCCTAATCTCACTTAGCATACTATTCTCTATTTCTGTTCATTTTCTTGTGCTTCTCTTTTCTACTAATTTTTTTTATTTTTGTTTTTCTAATCTGTCTAGGCCTCCAGCTGATTGGGTGGTGCCTGCCCTATTGGGTCTAGATTTCTCCCACTCAGTCCACAATTACATGCCAGTTCCCTCAGAGGCATCCTCATAGACACTCCCAGAAATAATGCTTTCTAGCTCTCTAGGTTTCCCTTCATCCTGTCCAACTGATACCCCAAATTAACTACTGCACCTCTCCAACCAATGAAGAAGAGGCTGACACTGATAGATTGAGGTCTCCATTCTCGTGTGCTGTGGCGAACAGTTCTGAGCTGTTTCACATAGCTGCTCAGAGGGAAGAGTGGGAATGAGCACAATTCCCCAAAGCAATGGACTATTCGTTAATGGGCATTTCATTCACTTTCTTCTCCTGTCTCACTTGCTAAACTTTCTCCCATGTGCTTTCTCTCAAATAAACTATCTATAGGCACATTTTAATCTCATGGCCTTTTTGTCACAGGAACAGAAGCTAACTTTTGCTCTCTTGCAAGCATTACATTCTAAAATAATTGAAAAATGTGTTCCATATGAGTTTTAAGACAATGTAATATTAACAATAAATTTAAAAATTATTATACTTTACATTAATTTGAAGTCTATCTACCATGTTCAACTTTTTGCTCATGATGGATAACTGAAAGATGTCATGAAATGAATAATAATTTTGAAATTTCATATTTATATACTATCTCCATTAATTTAGTTATCTGGTGATTTATTATCTATCTACTTTTTCTATTTTTCTCCTGTCTAATCCATTCACCAGAAGAACTATTATTAATATTTTTGATATTAATCTATGCCATAAGTTATTTTGGGCATTAGGAATACCCAAATAACAATAATAGTTCCTGGTCTTACATATATTGTAAGCATAATGTTTAGGAATAATTTTAACAAGAATACTTAGGCAAATTGTTATATATGATCATAGGAAGGAGTACAAAGGAACAGTGTGGATAGCACTGAAATTTTATTCTAGAAGCAATGTTTAAGTTAATTTCTGAAGCAAAAGCAGCTGGAAGCAGAGGACAGTCTGAATCACAAACTCTCTTTCTTGTCCTGTTAATGATATTATATGATACCTGAATTAGATAGATAGATCTTATATGATACCTGAATTGGATACAAAGAAATAATTACTTCTTCTGTTTTGCTTAATATAATTTAGATTTTTTTAGTGTTCTATTTAAATGACCTAATTGAACCATGGTGCCAAGACAATTTAAATTACATGCATTTTAATTACTTATACTACATTTAAATTGCACAGTAGGAAATTGAGTTACTCCTTGCTCTAATATTTTCTTCTGCAACAGTTCCATGATGAGTTTCTATTTCCGTGAGTAAATTTTATAGTTCCTGTTATTTCAAGTGAATATTACATTTTCACTTATTTTGAAGGCAAATAAATTGAGTTAAAATTATTTTCTCTTTCCTAATATTTAATTTGCTCATTAAAATTTCAACCAGTGCATTAACATTTTATAAATGAAATTAGGCAATTTCTGACTCATATTGATTTAGAAAAAAAGGCAACCTTTAAGGAAAAAATAAGGATTAAGAAGACAGGTGAAAAACTTTAATTATCTACCTATTTATATTGTACATTTGAAGATTTTAATCTACAAATATATGCTAATAATTAGTGCCAGTTTACTAGTGAAGACACTCAAGAATTATATTTAGACAATTTTCTTTAAAAAAATTCCATTTATCTTTAAAAAAAACTTATAAAGTCAGCAGAAAGGATAAAAATCTAAATAATACTTTTGGTAAGAACATGAGAATATATTTGATGAAATAATTCCTAGCTATTGTTTGGACTTTGAAATTTTTTATTTAACTCTTCAGTAATAACTTTACCCCTGATCAACGGTCAGGCCACGGCTGGGCGTGGTGGTATACACTTGCTGAGACAGGAGGATCGTGCTGGTTCTAAGCCAGCCTTGCTGGCTTAAGAGACCCTGTTTCCAAATAAAAAAATAGGTCTGAAAGTGTAGCCCAGAGGTAAAAAGAAAAAATCAGGCCACATATTTACTATGAGATTATTTTTCTTTTCTTTGAAAGCTTATCTCCTATTCATTTATCATGTACTGTTTACATTTATTTACTTCATACCTGGTACACTTCCCACCTTTGTTGGATCTGTCTACTTCTGGGTTTCTTTTATTTTTTTTGTAGGAATTTCAATCAGTCCTCCTTCTACTCATGTACAAAATGGGCCATTTTCTCTTTTTCTAGAATTCCAGCTCAGGACAGAGTCTCAGTTTCCTGCTTAATTAAAAGAAAAATTTAGAGAGTTCTTTATTCTCCTTAGAATAAAAATCTATTTGGAGTACTGAACATATTTTGGTCTTTGTGATGAGAAAGGCAAAGGCATAATAGATGATACAAGATTAAGATAATCAGAATGAAGTAGTTCACTACAAGCTTTTGTCAAGTGTACTTCTACAATCAAGGTCAGTGGAGGGGTCTTCACATGCCTGCTTATACCAGCACCAAAGCTAATGAAACTTGAAATATCCTAGTGCTCCACTGGAGTGGAATAAACAGCTCTATACAAAATTTACAAGAAGACATTGAATCTTTCAGTCTGTGTGATAATCAGTTCTAATACTTTTTAATCTTTAAATGATATTTATACATATAGTTTGTTTTCAAGGCAAGTAAAATAGATATCTATAATGTTCTAAATGCCTCTTAGTGTTCCTTCCTTTTATTTTGATTGTGAATATCCCTCCTGCCCCAGGTAGCCATTGGCTTAGCATATATTATGAACATCATAAATTAAAATTTAGACCAGGAATCGCACTTAATTTGTGGGTTCTTTCTTTTGGTGGTACTGGGTTTCCTGGAAACCCGTCTACCTCCGGGCTACACTCCCAGACCTATTTTTTAATCTTTGGAAACACGGTCTCTTAAGCCAGCGCGGCTGACTTCAAACCTGCGCGATCCTCCTGTCTCGCCTCCCAAGCGTAGGGATTACAAGCGTGCGCCACCACGGCCGGCTTAATTTGTGGTTTTGGGACTTTTTCTTTCTTTCTTTTTTGCAGAACTGGGGATTGAATGCAGGGGTGTTCTACCTCCAGCCCAATTTTTAGTTTTTATTTTGAAACAGGGTCTCACTAAGTAGCTGAAACTGCCTGCAAACCAGCAGTCCATCTGTCTCAGCCTCCCAAGGATTGCGGTTACAAGCATGTACCAAGACACCTGGCTGGTTTGGAGACTTTTAAATGTGGTCTTAAACATTTCTTAAAACAGCAAATCTAATACTTGGATTAACTATAATTTTTTAAAATTATAATGACCACATTATAATTGTCAAGAATTAGGATAAATATTTTAACAATATGAGGAAATAGCATAATCTTTATTTAATATTTGGCCACAGATAAGAGTGCCACATTTTGCAGAGGGAGTGCTAAGTACTGAACCCAGGGATGTGAATTAACTATGCAATTAGTCACTGAGCTACATCTCCATCTCAGCATGCTACTTTTGAAATGATGATTAAAGAGATGACTACTAGATCTAGCTTATAGTAATATAGATCTTCAAAATGAAGATGGAGAGAAGACAAGCCATGTAGACTGGGAGAACATATTTGCAAAAGACACATCTTATAAATGACTCATCTAACACATACAAATAACTCTGAAAACCCAATACAAATGGGCAAAAGATTTGGACACTTTATTAAAGATGACACACAGATGGAAAATGGGCATATTAAAATATGCTTAACATCACATGCCCATGGGGAATAGCAAATTAAAATAATACCTCCATAATTCTTTCAAATGGCCCAAATCCCAAACACTAACAACCATAAATAATGATGAGGATATGGAGCAACTGGACCTCTCATTCATCACTGACGGAAATGAAAAATGATAGAGCCATTTGGAAGATAGTTTGGCAGTTTCTTACAAAATACAAAATATTTTTACCATAAGATTTAATATTCATAATTTTTTATATTTATCCAAATTACTTAAAAATTATGTTCAAACAAAAGCCTTCATAGAGATGCTTAGATAGTTTTACTCATAATTGTCGTATCTTGGAAGTAGACAATGGATTCTTTAGTAGGTGAATGAATGAATTGTGGTATAGCCAGATAATTGATATATTATTCAACATTAAAAGAAACAATGTAAAATATGGAAGAATCTTAAATGTATATTAATAAGTCAATATGAAAAGGTATATAATGTATAATTCCAACCCTGTATGACTCTCTGGAAAAGGCAAAACTAGGGAGAGAGTAAAAGGACAAATGATTACTATGAGCTATCTAGGAGAGAGGGATGAATAGGTGGACCAAAGGGAATATTTTAGGCAGTAAAATTACTGTGTGTGAAATTATAATGGTGAAAGGAGAAGTGAGCCTTTACAAATTTGTCCAAATTTATAGAATATGCAATACCAGAAATGATTCCTAATATAAACTATAGACATTGGGTGATAGTGATGTATCAGTGTAGGTTCATCAAGTATAAAAAAATGTACTTTTCTGGTGAGGAAGGTCAATATTATTAATGTATATTATATATACACATCTCTATGCTACACACATATAAACATAAAATGTTTATCATAAAGGATAAGAGGAGAGAACTGGAAATATAAACTCTCACAACTCCCTCTTGTTAACTTACAGATACAGTATACACCATGACCCACAATGCATCGACAGCCCATAATCAGATCACTCTGCCTGGTGTTGATTGACATGTTACAGTACAAATTGAATCAGTTTGCCAATATTTTATAAAATCTGCCAGATTTGCCTATTTCTGATTGTTGATTTTTTAAAAAAAGTTCTGATTCCAATTTAGAAGTATTTTTGCATAATAGCACTTGGTGGGAAGTTAGTAACCACTGCTTCCTTGGGCTGGGTCAGAGGTTTTCCAATCTTTCCTTGAACTTCACCACCATTTCTTACTTCATTCTTCCCCTTTAGAGTCGGATCCTATTTATTATCCTGTTTCAACGCTGCCTTATTTGTTTCCTTGGGTTGTCTCATGCCTGTAGTCATTTGACTTGCGATCACTGGTTTAAATGCTTAAGGATTAAAAAAATAATAATAATTGTTTAAGAAATGTATCCCTTGAGCTAAATGTGTAAGAATTGTTGCTGTATCCAGACAAATACTCAGTAAGCTATCTCTTGTAACTGGGGGCTTAGCATTTGTTTGTCTTTCCTTTGATCATAGCATCCTGATGTCTTGGCTTTCCTTGGGGAGCTCTGCCCACCCCTCCTGATATTCTAGACTTAACGTTTTCTCAGTGCCTCTATTAATCAAATTATCTACCCTGCTGGGACAACCAAACCGATAATCTCAAGTTTAAGAAAAGTCAAATATGAAAAATCCTTGGCATTCATTTATTCTTGTTATATGGCAAATAAAAAATTGGTCCGTTGTTCTCACTTTGATATATGTATTTTCTGATAGTTTGCTTTCATTTCTTTTATTTTTATTTCACTAAACTACATCATTTTATTCCAATGAAATATGATTTTCTCTAAATTATTGAGCATCAGCAGTAAAAAAAATTTTAGGACTCAAATTAATGAAATGATAGGCAAGGGGCCATCTTCTTCCCCATATATTAGAACAGGTATACAAAGGCAAAAGGGGTAATTGGACACAGTTTTATGGCAAAATCTATATATTCAAGTAATTTGTACCCACAAAATATGAGGAATATTTTCTCCATTTTTTGAGTGTTAAAATTTCTGTATTTGTGTTGTTTCTTTCCTTGTTTCTAATGTTAAGGTTTTATTTATTCTGATTTTTGCTTTATATTGATTTGATTATTATACATGTACCTTTTATTGTTTGATTTTCATTAACACTTTAATATGAGTTTTTTATATAAAGTATGAGATGTTTAATAGTCAACAGTATCTTTATTATTATTTAGAATAATAGTAGAGCTTAAAATGCTTAGCACTGATTATTATCTTCCTTTTTGAGTCCTGTAATTGTTTAGTAATTTAGCTCTATTTAATTTTTACTTGATTCAATTAAGGATTATTTTTCTTATAACTATCAGTATTTGTCCTTCCTTCCTTCCTTCCTTCCTTCCTTCCTTCCTTCCTTCCTTCCTTCCTTCCTTCATTCTTTTCTTCCTTAATGTTCAGTTTCTTCCATCTATAGTGTATATTCTTTATTACTTTGAAAATATATACACAGAAACTATTAGCAATAAATTCATTGCTTGATTATTTTTATTCATTTTGTCCTCAGCCCTGAAAAATATTTTAGCAGAGTGTAAAATGATATTTTTGCAGCTTTGTTGTCTCAACTTTCTACATACTTCTCTGAATAAAATATTACTGTTTAAAACATTAAAACAGCCAAGAATGATTACTGTTTATTATTAATAATTTATGATAATTATAATTTTAACGTATTTTCCATAATTTTAAATTCTATGGTTATACCACAATGTGTATAGATATGTAAATTTTTATAATCTCTTTGGGTTTTTAGAATAAGAAAAATATACTCTCAAAAGATGAAAAAATACACTGTCAACTCTAGAAATTTATTAGGAATTACTTATAAGAATATTGTCTCTCAACTTTAGAGAAATTCATTTCCCTTTGAAGGTTCAGTAACTGAGTCTACTAAAACCAATTAGCAATGGACAGATGAACATGAAATTTATTAATGTGCACATGTATAGGGGAACCATACAAATCAAACTTAAGAAGAACCCCACTAAGCCAAGCATAGGAAGGAGGGAGAGGGATGGAATGGGGTGGGAATTGGGTAAGGGCTAATTGGGTAATGTGTGCATGTATGTCTCCACCATATTTTATCCCACTAAGATGCATGACTACAATACACCAATAAAAAATTAACAAAGGCAGGACCCGTGGTTGAAGCTTAAGTACCTGCTTAAGGAAGAGGGGCTGTAAGTACTTCTAGATGGGGAGTAAATGACTTTTAGAAGAGATTAATATTCCCAAAGAGCAGGTGATAGTGTACAAATAATTCTCAAATAGACTTGGGACTGAAGAACAAATGATCACTTGTGATCGTTGTATTATGGTATGGTGACGTCAGTCTTCTTTTCAGTGGTATGAGTTTAATCTTCTTCAGTTAAGAAAAATTCAGAAAAGTGATCAAAGGTTAATCATGTTCCCCATGGGAGAAAGCCTACACCTTTATAAGGGAAGGCCAGAGAAGCTTTGATTCTAAGGCAGCTTCGAAGGCCTTCTGATTTCCTTTTATTCAAAGCACTCAGCCTAAGTATTCTACTTTGGAGCAACACTTTTCTGAGCCCCATTCTCTTTATTCTGTTCTTCAATAAGTCATATTTGAATTATGTTAGAATCCTAACCCTACTTTCATACTTTCTGTCATTTTATTTTTCAAGGAAAATTTTTAAATATTTAGATTATTAATTTTAAATATCTTGGTTATCAATTCTTTCCTTGGCTATGGCTCATCTGCTATCCAATTCAACCAATAAAGCTTCTTTTTACTTTAATAATTATGTCTTTATTGCTAGGTATTCTTTTTTTGTGGTACTGGTGTTCCTGGAAACCCTTATACCTCCGGGATACACTCTCAGACACCTATTTTTTAAAAATATTTTTATTTGGAAACAGGGTCTCTTAAGCCAGCATGCTGGCTTTGAACCTGCATGATCCTCCTGTCTCTGCCTCCCAAGCACGGGGATTACAAGTGTGCGCCACCATGCCCATTGCTTTATTGCTAGGTAGTCTATTTGACTCTTTTCCTTATATATTTGTTATTTTTTATTGTAACTTATTTTTCTCATTTTTAATGTTTCTGGAAATTTTAAAGGTACTCACTTGAACATCTGTATCTAAGAGTGGCATTAGCTGATGTTTCTGCTTTTTTCCATTCACTCATATTTTCATAGGACTTTATTTGTCTCAATCTTTTGTGGCTTATCTTGAGAGAGAATTCATCAAGAAAAGATTTTACTTTGCTGTGGTCAGATTATATGGGTATCTTTAACTCAAGAACACTTTAATTTCTACTAGCTTAGAAAATATTAGGTAGTTAAAATTGAGCTTCAATAACATGTGACCTTTAGCCGACAATTTTAGTCCTGAAGGAGACCCATTTCTCCCCAGAGCTAAGATGTCCATATACAAACTTCATAATTTCATCCTTGAGATGGTCCATGCATTTATTTAAACTTGACCCATTCACTAAGGATACAGCCTTGTACATGTCCTGACTTTGTAGAGATATCAGTTTCAGGTTCTCATTTTTCACATTTGTTACCTACCTTACTGTACACATCAAAGCCCAAGACTCCAGGTTTTTGAGATTAACAGCTTTTCCTTGGCTGGCTGCTGTGTGTCAGTGCTTGTGCTTATTATGTTTTTCAATGAATTCTTTGCTTGAAGACCTTGGGAGTTTCACTTACATTTTACTAAAGAGCTTTGAATTTGAACATGCATATATTATATATTTCCTCAGAATTTATAATTGCTTTGTTGAGAAGGGGTTTTCAGGTTATCTAACCTGTAATGCTATAGGAAATGGAATTTTCCATACTTAAAAGTGGCTTGCATTTATTCTTTTATTTGTTTCAAAAGATTTTCCTGAGTATCTATATTGACAGGCAATGATATTCATATTTTATAAAAAATATAGAGAGGGATAAATCAATTGAAAACAATAAATGAAGTGACAATGCCAATCACTATTGTTAAAAGGCCCTTAATTTTAATTTCATTTTTATGTATTTCATGCTTTTAATACACTTGGAAAATAGCACTTCTGATATGTGCTTGTATTCTTTTTTCATTTCGAAGCCCAATCATACTTGTATTTCACTCTGACCATATTTCATTTCACCCTGACTTTCACTTTCTGACCTTTCCTTCCAATGTGAATAAATAAATATTTATAGAAACAACACTCTTCATGGGTAGCATATCTTTTAATAGCCACTTTCCATTCAAGTGTCAGAAACTATAAAGGATCATGCTGTTTTCCATCTGACTGTACACAGTGTTATAAACTCTTTTAAGACTCGTAATCTTAGGAGTCCTTACTTGTTCTGAGATGACTTCACATAAAGGAAGTGGTTAGAGGCATGAACCCTAAAAAGGTCATATGAAGATGAATCAAAGGCTTCAGCCTTCAGATCTCTATTAATCTTCCCTGCCTCACTTCTCAAAGCTTCCTCTTAACATATGATCTGAATAAAAATAAGTGTGAAATCATACACTTTAAGATGAATCCTCTGGAATAGAGCTTCTGAATGTAATAGGAATGTGAATCCTGTAGAGATCTTGCTAAAACACAGATTTTGATCCAGAAGGTCTAGAGCAGTCTGCCTTTCTACCCAATGACCAGATGTTGCTACTGCTGCTCCTTGTTCTCATCTGAAAGATGCCAGATGCTTTCTAAGCAGGTGATCTACTATTTATCAGGATATGTAGAAAGTTTGATGTTGTGAAAAGCCAAACCATAACTAGAGGGCTTCTCATATATATATATATATATATATATATTTGGCATTAATAAAAGAGAATTATAATATATTCAGTGAGTATAGAAAATAAAATTCAGATTTTATATGTGAAAATTACTATACATATAAAATGTTCTTGGCTTTAATAAATTTTTTATTAAAAATTGTATTTTTTATCCCATCAAGGTGTATGATTACAGTAAAACAATAAAAACTTAAAACAATGGAACTCTGAAAAAATTCAGACTTTGTAGTCATGAAATAGAAAGTGAATGTTTTTAAATCATCTAGTCACCTTAGCAGAAAGCAACTACTTTAATGTTTGCTGCATACCCTTCAAATGTTTATTCTTTATGTAGACACCTATGTGTATGGCTGTAATACAACTTTGTTATATTATGAATCTTATTTTTAACATAATATTTCATGGTCATCTTCCATTGTAGCACACATAGATCTTTAATATTTTTAGTGATTGCATGGATAGGCTGTTCCAAAAGGTTTAATCATTTTAAGTTAATAGACACCTAGGCTAATTCTCACTTTGGCCTTTAATATTCAATAAACAAAGAAAAATTTCTACTCAAACAATTACAACCCAATGTAAATGATCTAGACGGTATGTGTTCATTTCTTTCATTCTTTACAAATTTACTTTGTGCTATATAGATCAAATACAAAAAGAGTCCTAAGTCCTGATCCTTTAAGAATGTTCTTTCTCAGTTCCAAACAGTCTTTAGACCCTTTACTTTGGTTTCTATAGGAGAAAATAGCATTTACTTAGATTTTAAGTATCATTGCTAATAAGAATACTCCTAAAAGTAGGCATGGGAAAATGCAAGTGAGCTGGAGTATAAAATACATTCTATTTTTTTAAGTTGACAGGTGAATTCTCTATGTGCATAACCAAACCATGTGTTTTAAAGCCGCACTTAATTAACATGTTCAAACACATTTGCTTGTTCTGGATTAATAGCCTCTGGTTTGAAAAAAAATATATGTTTATTCTGGATTACAAAAAGTAATTTTAGAGATACAAGTAGGATATGAGCCTTAAGAGTTATGAGACTTCCTAATTCATAAAATAAACATAGCTAGTCTAGATTCTAAAGGGAGAAAAATCATTTCCTCTAATGTATATTTAATAAACAAAACTGTCTACTCAGAATTGCTAATAGAAATTGCTTGGCCTACCAAATAGTCTCTGATCTAAAAAACCATTAGAAGATGTTCTTGTAACATTCTGAGAGAAAACTCAGTTGTCTTTATTTTTTATTTATTGAAAACTTTTAGTGATAGGTACAATAATAAAACAAATTTCCCATTATGTTCTTTCCAATGGCCACTTCAAAACATTTCTACTGACCCTGCGATAATTAGCCCACTTACAGCAATGGCAGGAAAGTTAATTTATTAGTAAGACAATAAAAGTATTTTGAAATGCATTATCTCCATCTCTTCTCTCACCTAAAAATGCTTATAGATTTACCAATCATCTTTCACTTGTGTTTATAAGATGTATCTTTACCCCTTTCCAAGAACAAGCTCTTACCTCTACCCTTGATTTTATGGCATAGTCTTACCATTTCTTTATATATTTTTGTCAACACTTGTAAGCTTTTAGAATACAAGAACATCTTTCTGATATTTGTATTCCACCTATTCCTTATGCCTTTAACCTATATAGTAATCATGACTTCTAATATGTCCAGAGCTAAATTTAATATACAACAGTAATAATCTCATACAATTGCTCATGCATGGTTCCCTAAAATATTTTTATTTCATACTTATATGTTTTTCTCATTATTCTATTTAATAAGTGTTTAAACATTTTAGAGGTAAGTTTGATATATAATAATAAAATTTGCAATAAATAAAAAATGGCATCAGATATCAGTAATCTTACTGCTTTACATTTTGTGAAGTGAAAACAATCTATGTGGAATAAAAGTTACTGTTTTTTAAAGCAGCATAATCTTATTAAACTGAAGTTGTTTTCCTCTCAAATTCAATTACTCTCACTTTCCATTATCATATATTGTCTTTAGCATTTTTTTTACAATATAGTATAATTTATGTTGACAATGACATACATACATACAATACTTGGTGCCCCCCGTCTCCTCATTTTTTTTCAATACAGAGTACCCAAATTTACATTGGTATATATTCACATGTATACACGTAGTCTTTTATTATAATTCACTTCTTATTCTGTTATTCCCAGATAATGATTTCAGTGCTGTGTTTACCTGTGAAACTAAAACATAAAGAACATGAATCTAATAGTTAATAGACCACACAGAAATTCATCAATGAACACCCGAATGAATAAACAAATAAAAGAATGAATTCACTTGTAGTTTGTTGTCATGAACTGAAAAATAGTGCTCTTAAAAACTTTTCTGAGCCAGGCATGGTGGTAATCCCCGCGCTTGGGAGGCGGAGACAGGAGGATCGCGCAGGTACAAAGTCAGCTGCTCTGGCTTAAGAGACCATTTTCAAATAAAAAAGTATAAATAGGTCTGGGAGTGTAGCCCGGAGTTAGAAGGTAGAAGGGCTTCCAGGAACCCCAGTACCACCTTTTCTGAAATGCAAAGTGATATAGGGGTCATTGTATTTGTTAAAAGTTTTGAGGAAATACCTTGTGGTTGGCCCAGAAAAATTGCAATAATTTAATTAGAAATTGCATGTCTTTAATCTGCAAATGTATTGGAAACAAATCATAACAATATAATTCATTTTTGCATTCATTTATTTAGTATATAAACTGTTTAAAAATCTAAAAATATAAGCTTATATTCTTTTTAAATTTCATTTTCTTGGTGCACTATATTCTCACATCATAATGTGGATCATGTTGACAATGCATATTCCCATAGTATTTGGTGCCTTCCCGCCTTCCCCCTTTTCCCTCCCTCCCAATACTGAAGGTCGAGGTTAGCTATATTCACATATATACACATGTTTGAATGTAGCTTTTCTATTAACTAACCTCAACCTTCTTTCTTCCTACCCCTCCTTTGCTGAGGTTTCCCCTCCATTCTCTGGAGTCCCTCTGGTATCCCTAATACTCCCTAGCTTGAGCATATTAGAGAAAACATGTCCCTTCCCTTTCTGGGCTTGGCTAATCTCACTTAACATGTTCTTCAGGTCTTTCCATCTTTTTGTGAATGAGATGATTTTGTTCTTTATAGCTGAATAGAATTCCATTGTGTGTATTTCCCATAATTTTGAATTCCATTCATCTGTTGATGGAGACCTAGGTTGGTTTCATATTTTGGCTATTGCAAATTGTGTTGCTATGAATATGGGTGTGCATATGTTACTGTAGTACTATGATAAGCTTATATTCTTATTCAGTTTGTTGGCTAATCATTTTTAGAATGATTTGATGAATAAATTAAGTGGAGAAATAAGATATTTTGAAAAAGAGAAATACCAATAAATCATTAAAAACTATAACAAAGGCATAATAATTTTTTATTTTTTGGTACTTGTAATGGAAGATGTGTTTATATTTAATCATTTAATTTTGGTTTTCCAAAGCTTTATAGGGTAAATTTATAGTATAATTTATTATCCAAACAAATACAACCCATTAAGCATTTTACCACTTTATAAAAAGAAGTTTTGAACAAAATGTAAAACCTATTTTAATTCATGATACTCTTTTATTATTAAGAATAATGACTAAAAATCTGAAATGTTTCAAAATGTTATGACATTACATATCAGTTCTCCTCAATTCAGTCATAAACACTTTAAATTTTATCTACATAGAAGTAATATCTAAATAAAATAGATTACTATTAATTCTACCTACATAAAATAACATCTCTATTATAATTATATAAAATAGAAATATAGTTATATTATAGAGTATAATTTTAATAAGATATTAATTTGCTAAATAAAAATCAACAGAATAGTTTTTTGTGATTAAAGACATATTTTAATTCATTAGTAAAACCAATAAATGACCAAAGGAAACTATAGTAGGCTGCTTCTCTCAAACAACTTGCTACTCCTAAAAGATATTTCAAATTGAGGTATGCAGTGTAGCTTGAACAAAAAAAAAGAAGCCTATTAACAAGACCTGCTCTCTTGGAGTTTTAGTGATGCAACTCCCAGAGCTCAGATAGAATTGATTCCTTTCTCTTTAAACATTATGTAGCTATACTTACGTGTTGCAGTGTTGGACCTATGCCCCCTTCAAGGAGCTGCAAGGTCTCTGGTCTGATTTCCAAGTCTTTGATCCATCTTAAATTGATTATTGTGCAGGGTGAGAAAGTGGGGTTATTTTCACTTTTCTGCATATGGTTAATCAGTTTTGCCTACACCATT
Source organism: Muscardinus avellanarius (assembly GCF_963383645.1). Taxonomy (NCBI): domain Eukaryota; kingdom Metazoa; phylum Chordata; class Mammalia; order Rodentia; family Gliridae; genus Muscardinus; species Muscardinus avellanarius. The sequence continues at coordinate 103,006,489 of NC_137791.1, read as the reverse complement.
TGTTGAAAAGGTTATCTTTCTTTCCAGTGTATGTTTTTGGCCCCTTTGTAAAAAATCAATTGCCTCTAAGTGTGAGGATTTGTTTCTGAGTCTTTTACTCTGCTCCATTGGTCTATGTGTCTGTTTTTATGCCAATACCATGCTGTTTTTTTTAATACTATGGCTTTGTAGTATAGTTTGAAGTTAGGTACTGTGATGCCTCCTGCATGGTTCTCCTTGCTGAGAACCATTTTGCTTATTCTGTTTCTTTTTGGTTATTGTTGTTACAAATAAATTTAAAGACTAATTTTTCTATGTCTATGAGGAATGTCCTTGGTAATTTAATGGGTATTGTGTTGAATCTGTAGATCACTTTTGGAAGAATGGTCATTTTGATGATATTTATTCTGCCTGTCCAAGAACAAGAACAATCTTTCCATCTATTATGGTTCTTCAATTTATTTTTTAATGTTTTATAATTTTACATAGAGGTCTTTTACCTCAACCCTGGTTAAGTTTATGCCTAAGTATTTTTTGGGGGATATCCTGAGTAGAAATTTTTTCTTGATTTCTTTTTGGTTGGCCTACAGAAAAGCTTCTGATTTTTTTGATTGATTTTGTATCCAGACACTTTACTGAATTAGATGATCAGTTATTGCTGAATTAGATGATCAGTTTTGTAGGCCATTTGGTTGAGGTTTTTGGGTCTTATAGTACAGTATCACTCAAAGTTGTTAAAAATTGCCACACTAGAATCTTTTGTTGTTTTAAAACATAAATCCGGTGTTTGAAACCAAAACCATAGAACAGATTGTATTTTTGGTTGATAATATTTTACTGGGGTCATAAATTAATGCAACCACTATGGAAGAGGTGGAGGTTCCTTAAAAGATTAGGATTGGAACCATCATAAAATTCAGGTATACCACTCAATGCATATCCATTTTAATATCAGCAAAATTCACAATAGCCGCTAGGCATGGTGGCGCACGCTTGTAATCTCCACGCTTGGGAGGGGGAGACAGGAGGATCGTGCAGTTTCTAAGCCAGCCGTGCTGGCTTAGAAGAGCCTGTTTCCAAATATATATATATATATATATATATATGTGTGTGTGTGTGTGTGTGTGTGTGTGTGTGTGTGTATTAGACAGTGGTTTGTTAAACTGATTTTTTTTATGAGAAGCAGCTACTGTTATGCTGCTGCTATTCCTTTTCCCTTTATTCCCTTGTTTTGCATTTCTATATTTATACAACTCATTGCTTTGTTTCCTGGAGGATACTTCTTTCAGTCTAATCAGAAAAACCAAACTTCCTCTTTGATTGAATTATAGATCAATTCATTTGTATAAAAATGCATTCCTTGCCTGCAAAGTGCTAGAGTCATGGTTCCCATCCTCACAAAATATACAATGTACTAAGCACTCTTGGTGGATATACAGATATCTGAATTTTAAAAAGGCTCAGGGAAGGATTTCATAGATGCAGAAGTTGCTTTAATTGAAACTTAAAGAGGAAGAGAAAAATGGCAGGTGAAATAGCAGCATGGGATGCAGTGGCACAAAACAAGAAGGCATAATTTAACATAATTGCTCATTAGCATGATGCTAGTGAAGTGTATGTGTGTTGGCAAGATAGGGTCTTGACAGAATCCAAACATCACAGGAACTGGGGTAATTTAAAAATAGTTTTTTCCTTAGTAGAAGGATAACAGTATTTATTTAAAAACACTGAATGAGATACAGATTTATGCTAAAAATAACAGTGGAGTTGCTATTTTTATCCCTAAGGGCATGAGGAAGGAAAACAATATTTAGATCTCAGGGGGAGAACAACTGCCTTGAGAGAAGTAATAAGTTGAGGTGGAGGAAGGTAGTGAGCTCAGAAGGCAGGGCAGTCAACCCCATGGGCTTGAGATCACTCCTGCCCCCCACTCCACTCTCTTGGGCTCCCATTGGCTGGACCCATATGGAAACCAGATGGCATAGGAGCTCATTGGCATGGTCCCACCACACAGAGCAGGGTGGAGGGGCAGGGCATGGGTCTGGGAAAGCAAACTAATATGCCCTGCCTTCAATGTGTGAAAATGGGAACAGGGGCAGGTCAGCTGAAATGTATTTACTTCAAATAAGAACATTAAGTTTAGGAGGAAAAGAAAATATTAAAAGCTTTTAATCAGGAGAAAAACAGAGTTGGTTATGGATTTTGAGAAGTTTAATATTAAAAACCACCAAGCAGGGACATCTTAAAAATAACTACTTTGTTCTCCTCAAATGTATCAAAGTAGAAAGTGAAGGAAAAATCAAGGACTGTTCCAGACCAAAGGAGAAAAATAGAGACATGGATGATGCATACATACATGGTCCTAACAAATTCTTTTTCCTACAAAGGGCATTATTGGAGAAACTGACAGAACTTGATAGGTTCTGAGGACTAGATGTTAATGATACATCAGTGTGAATTTTGTGATTTGTATAGTTATAGTATGGTTGTATAGAAGATCATCCTTTTTCAAGAAGTTTACCTTGAAATATTGGGTGGTGCTGGGGGCATTACACCAATGAATTTGTCATGAAGAATTTATGAAAAAAAATTGTACTCAATATTTTCCATAAGAATAAAATTATTTAAAAATCATTAAAATGATTTTTGGTACTGGGTATGGAATCATGAGCATTCTACCTCCAAGCTATACCCAATTCCCTTTTTATTTTTATTTTGAAATACTAAACTGTTGAGGCTGGCCTCAAGCCTGCAATCTTTTTGTCTCAGTGTCCTAAGCATTGGGATTATAGGCATGTACCACCATTCCTACTTTGACTTTTTCTTTTCTTTCTTTCTTTCTTTCTTTCTTTCTTTCTTTCTTTCTTTCTTTCTTTCTTTCTCCTCTCTTTCTTTTTTTTTGATGGCACTGGAGGTAGAATCGAGGGGCTTTCTTGGGCTATACTCTCAGACATATTTTATATTTTATTTGGAAATAGGGTCTCACTAAGTTACTGAGAGCCTCAGTAAGTAGCTGAGGCTGGCTTCGAACCTGAGTGATTCCCTTTTCAGCCTCCCAAGTGCGGGGATTACAAGTGTGTGCTACCATGCCTGGCCTTTTCTTTTCTTTCTTTTTTTCAGTACTGGGGATGAAACCCAGGGGTATTCTTTCTCCAAGCTATACATTTAGCCATATTTTTTTTCTTTATTTTGAAACAGGGTCTCATTGAGTTGCAAAGGGCCCTACTAAGTAGCTGAGACTGGCACAAAGTGCAATCCTTCTGTCTCAGCCTCCCGAATGCTGGTATTACAAGCATGTGCCACCAAGCTAGGCTCTGGTTTGATTTTTTAAACAACAATGCAAACACATATTTTGTACAGCACAACATAATTATGAAAATAGTGTTTTACGTAGTTAAGATGCCTGTATAGCAGATATGTGTTGTAACAAGCTGTGACACACACATAATCTATAATTATGCTATTTAAAAGACTGTGATATTCTACCAATCAAGATTTAAGCCAGGGCTGTTCAATTATACCTGAGTCTTCATATGTAAGAGAGTGAGAATCTCTGAATGACCCTGTGGGATAGGGCCGAGTCTTGGACTTTATCTGAATTGCATCTTTGCTTGCCTTCCACCCCTTTTCTTTACTTCTTCCCCTCCTTAATGACTGTCTATTCCAGAGAGCTTCTTAATAAAGTCCTTCTACACAAATCCTTGGCTTAAGCACTGCTTTGGGAGGAATCAAACTAAGACAGAAGGTAATTAGAATTTGGAGTCAACTTGCAATTGAGTACATCACTTTCTTGGGATTGGTTTCTCAAAGTGTTCTCAGTTTTAAGCCTTCAGGGCTTTGTCCCTTGCCTTACAATAGTTCTCTAAGGACCAGAAGTTGGCACTGGGAAGCTGCCTTACAAAGTTCAGGAGAGGATTGCTCTACAGATAGGTAACTTTTCCTTCATCAAGAGAATAACGTTCTTCTGCTCAATCCAAGATCCACTGGCATTATAGAAAAGGCAAGCAATGAAAACAACTAAATATATGCTAGGAAATATTAGTGGAAAACGTACTTTTTCCCATTTCTGATATGTGATTCCCTGTGGGAAATGTCTCTGTTATAATTACTTTGGTCAATAGAGAAGATCTAGGGATGGGAAGTGGGGGGTGGGTGGCAAGGAAATTTGATGATGAAAATACTTCAATTGGCACTGTGTGCATCCATGTCCCTATCACTCTGAACCTCACCATGATAGATATGTGATTAAAATGCACCAACAAAAGTATATGAAAATAAAAAGAATAACTTTTGGTGATATGGAAACCACCATTCAATCCTCACCAGAGAAGGAGGAAAGCCTTAATCTTATAGTGAGTTTTAAAAAAAGATATTGGAGGTGACTTCTTTTTTTCTGTTTTGTAATACATTGTTTGCAGTAATAGACCCTGTTCTTTGCGATCAATTCTTTGATTCTTTGATCTACATATTTTAAAAGGACCCCTGTGAGACTTCAGTCATCTTCCTCTCTTATCTTTATTTTATTTTTGTGAACTGTTGTTAAGATACCATCAATCACAACAATTTAGGCTACAGGATGGCTTACACATCAGTCATATTTTCTCTAATTTCAATTTTTAAAAGGAATGCTTTCTCTTTCTGGTCTTCCAGAATAACCTTTTTTAATTTTTATGGACTTAACAAACATTGAATACCTTCTCAAAAAAATTTAATAGTCAGTGAGTTATAGAAGAGATTATTCTGTGTAATAAATATGAAATGGTTCAATTGATACTACTAAATAACATTGTTCTTTATTTAATCTCATCGTTAAGTACAGATTTTTAAAAACATGTTCCAAACTTCCAACTATTGAACAAAGGACACAACTGGGAAATAGCAGATAATATGTAAATTGCTGTAGTCCCAGCAACCAAATTTTTATACTAGTTTTAAATCAATTAACTATTTTATTCTCCTTTCATATGTGAGTAAATTTTTATGTTTTTATTAAGTAGAGGAACATAAAATGAAATATAAAAATAAAGATATAGCCATATCAAAAGAAAGCATAAAGTATTGTTAGAGGGGAAAAATTTATCTAATGATCTGGTACTAAACATAAAGTACAAAAATCCAGGGTCATAAAATTGATTTTGATTCTAAAATCCTTGTGGATAATAAGGTTTTAAAGATCACCACTGATGTGTCCATGGTTCCCTCCAGAGAAAATTTATTACAAATGAGGGCACAGCAGCATATGATAATACAATGCATATGCAATTATAGCCATCTACATTCTATTAAGATATACTTCCTGTAATGGAAGAAATTCTTTGATTAAGAAAGAGGAGACCCTGATAGTTCAGAACTAAGGCCCAATATGTTTGAATATGGATCCTTAGCTTCTTTTCTTTTTACTTTCTTATCCACTTTAAATTGTGTGTACACAGATGACTAAAACTTATGCATTTACTCATGTGCTCATTTCTTATTTATAAACAAGGGCTGGCTTAGATGTGCTGGTGATTTGGAGAAAGACTCAACTTTATTTTTTCCCAGGCCAATTCTTGCTCTCCTTTTTGGATTGTGTGCAGTTCCCATCTATTTAGTAACTCCATCTGATCTCATCAGTCTGGGCTCAGGTTCCCATCAGTGCTCCAGTTGTGCCATGGGAACATCTTACCATGGAACTCATTCTAGTTTGTCCTTTCTTCTCTAGGCTGCCTGCTACCTTAGATGTCTTAAGGAGCAGAATACAAACATTAGAATATCTGATGGTTTTGCCAACAAACATTTGTTAATTATCCTCAATATTCACTAGTGTTTTAACTATCTATTTACCATATTAAAAATACCCCAAAATTTATTGGCTTAGAATGACAATCATTTTATTCTCACCAGTTTGAAATCTGGGCTTGAGTGCACCCTTGGCCTAATGTATCTCGCATTCATTTGGTGGGTCTACTGGACACTGGCCCCAGCTTAAATGTTGAAAGAATATGGTCTATGTCTTCATCTCTGTTTCTGTGTCTGTCTCCCATGGAAATCTATTATCTTTTAATCTCAGTGCCTCTTCTTCCCAACTCTGTACATGGCTTCTCTATAAGATTTTTAGACTACCAGACTTCTTACATGGTAATGGAGGAATTCCAAGATTACAAAACTAAAGCTTCCAGGTTTCCTGAAAACAAAAGAATAGACTGATACAATGTCCTTTCTTCCATATTTAAATAAATAAGGAGATATTCTTCCTGTAGTTAATGGAAAACACTAAGAAAGAGTACCAGCACCAAAGCCTGTAGTATAACAGACCACTCTAAGCCACTTTTGGCTACAGTACACTTCCTATTTATCCCTCATGAAAGGTGCACCAATCCATTGTGCAGACTTCCCAGGGACTTCCCATGGCCTCTGATTCAAGGTCTCATGTCTTATACTGGAGACTCTACATTAGGTACCATGCATTCTGAAGGGCTTCAGGAGTACAGTTGCTGGGAATGAGTCTTTGGGGCCAGGTCCTCTGGATTGGAGGGCGAGGGACTTGATATCATGTGTTACCTTCCTTACACTCACTCAATAAGCAAATGTTAGACAGAAGAAGACACAGTAAATTTCCTTTAAAAAGACTGGGGAACCCAGAGAGATATAGCACAGCCAGATTATGAAGCGACAAGTAGGAAGGGAGGAGGTGTCCATAATGAGCATGCAGTAAAGGTGTGCATGGTCTGTAAGGATTTAGAAAAAAGAATGGAACTGCCTACAGCTGAGGATACTTATAGTAGCCACGTATGGACAAATGTAAGCAGTGTCAGTGATGCTCGTCCTGGTTAGGGAAGATCCTTCCACCCTTCTTCCTTGGTGCACCTCTGTAGAGCAGCTGTGCATCTGCACCAATTCTGAAATCTAGGGCCGCATGACATCATTTCCTTGACTGGGCCAACTTCTACACAAGGTGGTTAGGATTAAGGGCTCCATGATTTGCTAACTGCATGACCCTAGAAAGCTGACTCAGTCTCTCTGTCCTTTTAGGTCTTCATCTTGTAATATAAATATTTTTCATAACACTCCCTGTGATACTTGTTGTGATGTAAATATGAAGCTACATATGAAAGTTGTAGTATTTTACTTTTAATGAACTTTTATGGATGCATTATAGTGTCACATCATATTGTAAATTGTGTGGACAATGACATATGAGCACACAGCACTTTGTTGCCCCTCCTCCCATCTCAATAGCCCCATCTCAATACAGAGCACTGAGACAGATTTTGGTATATTCTCATACGTACACATAACATTTTATATGCCTGTGAGATATTATCTTAAAATAAACTATTAAATATTTATCCCAAAATTTCAAACAATGCCTGGTAAATCCTACAAAGACATGTACTATCATTATTATTTTATATGTTTCTCTTCTCCACAAAACGTAATATAAAGACTAATAAGATACAGGGGCCAGCAAAGTGCTAAATGATGTTCGGGCATGCTTTAATCCCCACACTTGGGAGGTGGAGACAGGAGGATCACGCTGGTTTGAAGCCAGCCGTGCTGGCTTAAGAGACCCTGTTTCCAAATGAAAATATAAAAATGGGTCTGGGAGTGTAGCCCGGAGGTAGAAGGGTTTCCAGGAACCCCAGTACCACCAAAAAAAAAAAATGCAGAATATTATATATTTTTCCTTTGTATGCTCTCATCCACATAAGAAACAATTTAAAAATTACCAGCACCTTTCTTGCAGTTGGTTAGAAATACTTTGAGAAAAGGGGATGAAATAGTAGAGAAGATTGGAGCCAAGTGTAAGTCTTAAAAGTGAAATGTGGATTGATTTGGATTCGGTAAGGCACAAAAATCAGTGTAAAAGCTATAATTTAGTTAAGTTTTCCAGTAGATTTAAAACATGCTCAGAGAAGCCTGAGGGATTTTGTAATGGTCTCTTTTGTTATGAAAAGGGCACAAATTGTAAAATCAGATGTCATGGCACTCGTTGCTGGGAGGATAGTATCCAATTATCCTCCTCCATTACTAGGAGGCCACGGTGAAACATTACAAGGTGGCTCCTCAAAATGTCCAAAATGACAGTGTGTCAGAGAGTCATATTCTACTTGCCCTTCCAGCAAGCACTGAAATATTGAAAGAATTCAAGAAAAACAGAATCTTTTTGGAGGTCTATATGGCAGGAAGGGAAACAAGGGGGTATATTCAATGTCAAGACCATTTTTTCTGTTAAAACATCTTTTAAAACATATGGTCTGCCCCTGCTTCATGTTCTTATACTATTTTTTATTTATCATTCTCTTGAATCTTTTACATTTTTTGACAGATTTGGAACATGCCACATTTTTTAATCTGAAAAAGAGCAAGGTAGAAGTCACTGTAAAGATAATCTTTTCTAAATAATAGAAGATCTAAGAAGACTGTGGAACACACTTGTTTTGTGTGTGATTGGGTTTACAATCTGAATCTTCTTCTAGGTATGTCTGACCCAGTTTTCACATTGTTTTTTAAATATGCTTTTCTTTTTATCAGTACTGGGGATGGAACCCAGGGACAATCTACCTTTGAGCTACACTCCCAGCCCTATTTTTATTATTTATTTTTAAACAGGGCCTCACTGAGTTACAAAGAGCCTCTCTAAGTAGCTGGGGCTGTGAACCACGATCCTCCTGTCTCGGCCTCCCAAATGCTGGGATTACAAGTGTGCGCCACCACACCCAGCCCTTAAGTATGCTTTTATTGGTACATTCCATTCTCACATTATAATGTAGCTCAGAGCAATAGGAACATACATGAACACAACACTTGGTGTGCTTTTCCCTGGCTCCCTCCCAATTACCTCTCCTCTATGGTGAAAATATTATTTGAGATTGGCATTGATAATTCCACATATGTACCTAACATCAATTGAAACGTTTCCTTCCTTCATTAAGAAAAGAAATATTAAGGAGGGAAAGATCCCCCATCCTCCCACCACTAGCCTCCTCTAGACCAGTCCATTGTTCCACTGGGGTTTCTCCTCCATTATGGAAAACCTCTCTTGTATTCCAATAACTCTCTAGTTTTCACGTATGAGAGAAAATATGAAACTTTCACTTTCTGTGACTGGCTAATCTCACTTAACATAATGTTTTCCAGGTCCATCCAGTTCCCTGTAAATGATATAATTTTTTTATTTTTATTGCTGAATAATAAAGAAATGAGAATTCCATTGTGTGTATATACCATAATTGTTTAATTCATTCATTCATTGATGACACCTAGGTTGGTCCAATAATTTCGATATTGTAAATTGTGCCACTATAAATATGTATATACATGCACTACTATAGTATATTGACTTCAAACAGTTTGGAAAGATTTTCAGAAGTGGTATAGCTAGATCATATGGTGGATCTATTCTCGGTTTTCTGAGGAATCTCCATACTGATCTCCATAGCTGTTGGATTAATTTGCAATCCCACCAACAGTATATAAGAGTTTTTATTTCTCTACTTCTTCACTAGCATTTATTGTTTTTATTCTTGATGATTGCAGTTCTAATTGGATTAGATAGAATCTCAGTGTAGTTTTGATTTACGTTTCTCTGCTAATAATACTTAACATTTTTAATGTATTTATCGGCCATTTTTATTTCTTCTTTTATGAAGAGTCTATTTCACTCAGTTGCCCATTTCTTGGTTGGGTTATTTGTTTTTTCTTGTGTTAAATGTTTTAAGTATTTTGTATATTATAGATATTATTTCTCTATCAGAGAAATGGCTGACAAAAATCATCTCCAAGTCTGTAGGCTCTCTCTCTAGACTCTTGATGAGCAGAAACTTTAGTTTAATGCCATCTCATTTATTAATTCTTGTTTTCATTTTCTGAGCTTTGTGGGTCTTATTGAGGAAATTTCTTCTTATGTCTATGATTTAGAGTGTTTGACATATGCCTTCCTCTAGTAACTTAAAATTATCTGGTCTAATTTCCAGATCTTTGATCCAGATTTAGTTAACTCTTAAAGGTGAAAGGTAAAGATTTAATTCTATTTTTCTACAAATGGATAACCAGTTTTTCCAACACTATTTGTTAAAAAGGCTGACTTTTTTCCAACATAAGCTTTTGGCACCTTTGTTGAAAACCAATTGACTCTAAGTATGTGGATTTCTTTCTGTATCTTATATTCTGTTTCACTGATCTATGTGTTTGTTTTTGTGCCAATACAATGATAATTTTACTACCATAGCTATATAATATAATTTGAAGCCAGGTATTATGATTTCCCCTGAATGGTTCTTATTGCTGAAATTTGCTCTGCCTAATTTGTTATTCTGGGCGTTTTGGTTTTCCATTTGAATTTTTGGGTTGATATTTCTACAGAATGATATCAGTAATTTTTTTTGCAATACTGGGGATCAAACCCAGGCACATTCTACCTCCAAGCTATACTATTTTCATATCAAACTTGCTTCTTAATTTTGACGAGCTAAGAAACACAGTTATAAGTCAGTAGCTTTGTTATTGTCTGTTTTCTAATTAAAATATCCTGGTAGATTTCAGTTCAAGGAAGCATTGCCTCTATTGGCCAGCTTGAGCAGGATGTACTCCATATGAAATAATTGAGTCTTTATAGAACATTCTTCTTAAAAATGGAATTTGTTAATGATGTTAATCAGGTAAAAATAAAACAAATAATGACATTGAAATTTAGAGATAATCCATATACTTTGTACTGCTGAACTGCTTTTACATTTTTACTCTATATTTTGCCTAGCACTGGCAGTACCAAAATGGCTAATGATATGAATCCAGTGGGCTGGTAGGGTGTTTTCATATTGTCCTATTATTTGATGAATAGAATGATTTACAGAAAAGTTGTAGGGAGGAAATGTTCACAGATAAATATTGTTCCTACCAGTATCACCCCAAAGTGGTTATCAATGTAGACTCCCTAGAAGTAGCTCAGGAACTTGCCCTATATCCTGAAGCAGGAAATTCTTCAGCTGTTCCAGGAGGAAGGCGACATATCTTCTCATCCAACAGGGTCCCCAAAGGGGAATCCAGCCTGTAAAGTGATGTTTTCTTTGGACAAAGGACCTAGATGACCAATGCCTGAAACAATCAGACAGATTGTGTTTTGCAAAAGGCAAAACTTCATATTTCCAGTTACAACTGCTTTGCCAGAATTTTACCACTTCCCATTGAAAGGTAGGTGGGAATCGGGTACAGTGGCATACACCTGTAACACCAGCACTTGGGGAGGCTGAGACAGGAGGATCACAGGTTCGCGGACAGCCTCAGCTACTTGGTGAGACTCTCAGCAACCTAGTGAGACCCTGCTTTCAAACGAAAATAAAAGATTAAGGGTGTAGCTCAGAGGTAGCAAACCCCTGGGTTTTATTTTCAGTACCAAAGGGGGGGAAAAACAGGTAGGTGGGACTTCTTTCCCTTTGAATCTGGTTAGGCTCTAACTGCATTAGCATCCAGTTAATACTTATTTTTTTAGTTATTAAGGCTGCAAAACAAATTATGCAAAAACTCAGTGCATAAAGCAACCATTTATTATGCTTATAGATTCTTTAGGTCAGAAGTTCTAACAGAGCACAGCAGAAATGAATTTTTGCCTGCAAGTGAATATGAGGCTTGCAAAGTCTCAAAGCTGGAGGTCATAACTGTACTACAAAACCTGACTCCAGTGATGTTGGCAGTGGACAGGGATGTTCATTGGTGCTGTTGGCCTGAACACATTTATGGAGTATCCCCAGTTTGTGCTCTCTCACAACATGGTGGTTGGGTCTTGAAGATGAGTATCACACAAAGACAGAGCCAGAATGTGATGGCGTGTGTCCATACAGCACCTAAGGAGATGCAGCCTCCCTTGGCCTGAGCGGCCTTCAGCCTAAGTAAAGTGATTCAGCAGAAAATGGGCTAAGATGGAGCCTGGAGGAAGCTACGAAGGCGTGGTTTCCCCATTCATTATGGGTGGGGAGACTGAGTGGTTTTTCCCTTTCTACCTTTAAAGGAGCTTTCTGCACACATAAATGGCTCATGTACTTGCCTGGGATTGGCTGTAAACCACGTGCTAGTGATCTTTATCCCCGATAGGCTAGGCTATTTTCCATAGGAATTCCCCTCGTGGTTTGGTGCTATACATATGATTGCTTGGAGAGAAATAAATGAGATCTTGCTTGACATATCTCCCGGCTCCATGTGTGTGGTGATCGGGCCATCGGTACTCATCATCTCGTCAATCCCCGCCACTGTTGGGCTGGATTCCCAACAAGAATGAACAGCTATGTTTTAGTCATTTCAACTATGCTGTATCGATGTAACATGGAACGTAATAATAATAATAATAATAATAATAATAATATTTTTATCTGAATTGTTTTTCAGTATTTTCTATCATGATTTGAAAGATCTTACTCATTCTAAAACTGATAAACCTAGTTTTATAAACCCCTCACATTTCTGCAAGGCAAAATCAAATGATAAATTATTAACTGAGAGAAAAATATGCAACTCAAGTTACAGCCAGGTTATAGGCTATAACCTGGGATAGACAATGATTTGTCAAATTACAATGTCACACTCCATAAATATGTGCAAAGATTGTGCCAATTAAAAGTAAACTTAAAACATAAAGTCAAATAACACTCAAAATAAAAATTGTAAATTAAGCTGAGATACAGAGATAACACTTTTTTCCCATAGTAAATTGGCAAAGAACAAAAGTTTAGTAACTAAACTATGTCAAGAATTGTGTGACTAAGTACATATTATTATACTTTGTAAGTCAATTAAGATTAAAACTATTTTACACACATATATGCATAAACACATATGTATGTACATATCAGTGTATAAAGCTTTTACCGCAATATAGTTTATAATGGTATATGATTAGGAACAATTAATATTCTTCAACTGGTGTTTGCTTATATAAATTATGGCATCCCTATATAAATTATTTATCTACATATAAATTATTCCATCCATGTGGTAGAATAGTATATGGCCAAATTTAAACACAAATGAGGGAGGGAGATAGGAGATCTGATGATGGAAGTTCTTGAAATAGCCCTTTGTTCATACACAAAGTTATTGGTATAGATGTAAAGGCTACCTAGTGGGAAGAGCAAGATGGGAATATGTATCTTGCATGTATGTATTTATCACTCTGAATCTCACTATTATGGATAATTGAAACATGCTAGGAAATTAGAAAGTTCTTTATTTACTGATCAAGTGATATACAAAATCTTAGAAACATTATTAAGGAATAGAATCAAGCTTACATTGTTTTGCTTTTTACATTACCTACATTAACACCCTCACATACACACACACAGACAAGACTATATTTTACACTCATGGAATATCCTTGGAAGGATATACAAGAGATTTCAACTTTGGTTCCCCCTCAAAAGGAAAGATTAATCATTGGGAAAAATGTAAAAAGGAGACTTTTTTTTTTTTTTACTATGTTAACGTTCTATAACTTTGGTAACTTTTGAAAAGATTATCTACTTCAAAATAAATATAACTCTAAATCCAACTATATTATAATACAATCTGTATGTATCTGTGCCCCCCTGCTAGGCTGGGAGCATCTAGGATTTTGTCCTCTCACATTGTCTGTGCGTGCCTATAATTCTTAGCACAAAATAGCAGTCATGACTCTCTGGGAGAATTGCAAGGAGTAAAGCGGGTGGGCATTGATTCAATCCACTCTGATAACTGGTGCAGGGCCCTGGGGGCTGAAATTCCACATGGCAGCCTATGGGAAAGCTTTCGGGAAAACCTGAGGTTTAAGCTGGTCCTCCACACAAAGAAAGAAAAGGCACCTCAAGGATCTGGGGTGGGCAGAGGTATGACAGGTACAGGAAGTTGTACACAATATCTTCTGGAAGCTTTGAGTAGACAGAGGTGGCTCAGCAGAGAGGTAAGAGAAAAGATCAAGGGTGGTTTTCCCTTTGTGAGCCCAAAGAACACTAGTTTTTTGTCTACTCAGTGCAAAGGCCCTGGCAGTCCAAACAAGGCTTGATGTGTTTTAAATGATTGATGACTAATTGAATCAGGTGGCTGCTGCCTACTCTAATTCCTTATCACTTCACTAACCATGCTGCCGTATGTAGCTTGCATGACAGATGCTAGCTGCTTGGAATAGGGAAATGTAATTCAAAGAAACATTTTTTTTAATGCTACAGTGCAGATATAAAAGCCATTTTTTTGGCCTCTGAGGATAAAAAAATGAATATAGTCATCTGGTAGTTTTAAATAGATGAATTCAGTTTACATTTACATTTTTTACAAAACATCTTTTATATACACACAAATTAGCATTTATTATATTAACATCTGGTGTTTATACAGTGCAGACAGCCTCCCACTTTGCAGTTGTCACCCAAAAGCTCGTTTATGAGTTTGTTATTTTAAATACTACTGTCGATGATATGGAGATTATTATTCAGTTTTCAGAAATTACTTTATGCATTATGTACCTGAAAATTTATAAGGAGAGTATTCTTTATTGATACTAAAGATTGAGCCCAACCCTTCATCATCATCATCATCTTCATCATCATCATTGTTATTATTTCATTTTTATAAAATTTTTATTGGTGCATTGTAGTCATACATCTTAGTGAGATACAAGATGGTGGAGACATACATGCACACATCAGCCAATTAGCCCTTACCCAATTCCCAATACATAAAGTGTAGGCAAGATAGATGGTGTTCATTTGTAATATTCTAGTCAAGCTACCTAGGTCCAAACATTTGACCTAGGTTTAACTAGTTCTACATGGTAGACCTTGAGTTTATAATTTAGCCTATTGGCTCATAAACTGTGCTTCTTATTAAAGTCATTTGGAAAATCTTTTAAAAGTCCTAATGCACATTCCCGCTCCATATCAGTTAAATACCGAGATTTTTAACAATCCCCTCAAGTGATTCCAATGTAAAACCATGCCGAGACTTGTTTTCACCACTTGTAAAATGAGGCAATTTAAAATTAAAGAATTGAAAGAAATAACCAAGCAGAGAAAACAGCATAGAGCCTGTACATGTTAAGCAACCCCTATAACTTTACTTTTATAAAGTGACTGTGACAGTACAATTGCCCTGTGTATCCTGTGCCCCCCCTTTTTTTTCTTTTTTTCTTTTTTTCTTTTTTTGGTGGTACTGGAAATGGAACCCTTCTACCTTCGGGCTACACTCCCAGGCCTATTTTATATTTTTTATTTGGAAACGGTCTCTTAGGCCAGCGAGGCTGGCTTCAAACCTGCATGATCTTTCTGTCTCCGCCTCCCAAGCACGGGGATTACAAGCGTGCACCACCACACCTGGTGAATCTGTACCTTTTAGAAAATTGAATGATTATCTACTCTTCAGGATCTCTCCTGTACTTCAGTTGTGTTCTCTGTGGCCTGGATTGTTACCCTGTTTTTTCTGTATAATAAAATTGTAGAATTGAGGAAAATAGGAATGTTTGGCCACCAAACCAGATCTGCTCCTATATAACCTTTTGACATTGAGCAAGGGTTTAAATTTGTGGGTACCAGTTTCTTTTCCTCTGTTTTTCACAGAATATGCCATCAAATGCTTGCATGCTTGAAAGAAAAGACAGGCTTTGGAAGGTTAGGGAGCTAGGACAATAACTTCACAGGATTCTGTGCCCTTCCTGTTCTTTTCTTGGCAATGGCTGATGCTATTTCCTGGAGAGAAGTGAGGACAAGACAGGAAAGGACATTTTTATGGTATATATTATTTATCTTCTTATTTTCTAAGATGAAAGAATGAAAATAATTTAAGTTTGTTCCTTACATTTTTTCCATTAAAATTGAGCTATTATTAGTAGAGCTGGATGAGATATTAGAAATCATATACTTCAGGACATTTTTTTTTTTTTTTTTGCAGAAAACCTTAGAAGGTTGTGTGAACTTATACAAATGATTGGCAATGCTATTAGGACAAGAACTCAACATTTCTTAATCTCTTAGCTTAGGGCTTATATTTCATTTTATTGTTCTCCTGAGTGGAGGGTAGCAGATGAGGAAGCACACACATATTACCTCACACAGGATAAAGTATGGCAACATATCCTGCTAAGAGAATTAGCTTTATATATCTTCATTGAATAAGGTACTTAGCAATAGTCATCACCAGTTTAACCCTAATCTTACTTTATTTCATTATTTTTGATAGAAAGGGATAGTGAAACCTGGGGTTACACCTTTCCTAAAACCAGAGAGAAAACATTATCTAAATAGCTAACTAATTAACTATATAGATGGATGAAGACATAATCTATGAATTTATAATTATGTATATATTTACTTCCAGCTGAAACCAAACCCTTTTTTGATATGATATAATCTACAGCCTTGTCTGGAAAATGAATTTTATGATTAAATAGTTGGACAACCTTCTGTTAAATTTTAGAAGACTAAAACCATTATTGGGGATCTAGTATTAGCCATCAACCATTTATCTGTGTATGATGAGCATAGTATACTTTAACCAAAAAAATGGAAGGTATAATAATATATAACCTCATTTTATAATTACTGTTACACAGATACCTCCCCTCCTTTTTTTTACATCTGTGAAATAAGTTGACCCTTGTAAGAGAATTTTTCATCATTTGAAATTAAACCTTGATGTGCATATAACCCATTTATCTGAGAGGTTGTTCTAACATATTCCTTATCACCGTGTACCCAGGTGGTTCCAGCATCAGCCAAATTTTTCTGTTCCAGAGTACTGAATACAAAGTTAGAGATTAAACCTAGGTATGGGTCCAGCCTCTCATCAGCACTGAATCTAGGAGAGGTTTAATGGTGTTTCCAAGCCATGTGCTTTCCAGTTAATTAACTTTGTTGAATCCCTGATTTATTAGACAGACATTACTTTAGAATTAAATGTTGTCTTCAGCTACAGGGGAGACAGTGAGTCTCCTGCCACAAAAGCCCTCAGTTATTAATAATTATAAGCCACAATCATCCTTTTGTGAATATTTCCCCTGGTACTTTAATTTAGCATCTCAGCACAGGCAAAGGTGAGAAATTAAATATGCAGACTGATAAGGAGTAGGAAGTTAATTGCTCAAAGATTTTGGATGGTTCATAGGTACTTTTGAATATTAGTAATTGTTTTACCCCCAATCCCTCATCTGTATTGCTTCCTTCATTGAATACATGTTTGATGCATACTATATGCTTAGCAAGACACTAGACACTGTACTGAAGCAGAGAGTAAGATAGGGTAGTCTCCAGGAACATTTTGCCTGGTGGAAAGACAGACACTGAGCAAGTAATGACAATTACAAATAAACATAAACCCTCGGGTAATACAGGCTGGACTGGGGATTCAGGAAAAGTCTGTCTAAGAAAATTATTTTAAAATAGAAACATAGTGATCAACCTGGAGAAGGATGGGTAGAGAGTCAGGAGTCAAGCATTTGCCTCCATAAGAGGCTCTGAAAGGCAGCTCTCAGATGTCCAGTCCAGAGAAGGGAGAGTGAATCATGAACCATGAAGCAGCACAAAGCCATTTTTGCTTCTTATTCTTGATCTTAAAGAGATGTGACTGCTCAGATATTGATTCTTTACACATGATCTCCTTTGAAACTCTGAGAAACAGAGTAGGTGTCTGGTTTTCCCACAGTAAACTTTTCATTCTTTTTTTTTTTTTTTTTTTTTTTTTTTTTTTTTTTTTTTAATTAATTTATTTTTTAAATTGGTGCATTGTAGTCATATATCAATCACATTGGAGTACAAGACTTGAGAGGATATACAAGCACACATCATCCAATTAGCCCTCCTGCAGCCCCCGTCCCATTCCCTCCCCCTCCCTCCATCCCACACTTCTTTGGTGATTTACTTTGATACATTTGTTTATGTACCTCCTGCATTTTAAAGAGGCTCCGTCCTCCAGTATTACATACCCTCTGATTGGTCACATTAGTTGCTTCACTATAGGGCCCTTTCTATAGCTCAACCTCTTCCTGTTGCCCGTTTCCTCCTAGTTATTGCTGATTAAGGGAAGCATCTGATTTATATTTTCTGCGATATTTCTCTGTGCATGCTGCGTTGCAAGTACCAATCCCACTCTTGATGGTCCCAGTAGTGCCCTGGCTACTCAGTGGACTGATCCAGACCTCGCTGGCTCACGCAGCGGCCTTGCCTCATGGGAGGACCCAGTTCTGGTCTCGCTGGCCCCTGAACCGGTCAAACCCCTAAGCTGGCTTTTGTCCCGACCTTGGAGGCCGCAGGAGTGAACTTGCCTCACGCCAGGCTCCGATGCTGGCCATTGGCCCCTGCACCAGTCTAACCCCTTGGCAGGATTCCAGTCCCGGCCTCGGAGGCCCCAACACTGGTAATGCCTCACGGCAGGCTCCGATGCCGGCCTCACTGGCCCCAGCACCGGCCTAACCCCTCGGCAGGCTCTTATCCTGGCCTCGAGGCCCCAGTACCGGCCTTGCCTCAAGGCAGGTTCCGATGCCGGCCTCGCTGGCCCCAGCACCAGCCTAACCCCTCAGCAGGCTCTTATCCTGGCCTCGGAGGCCCCAGTACCGGCCTTGCCTCACGGCAGGCTCCGATGCCGGCCTCACTGGCCCCAGCAGTGGCCTAACCCCTCGGCAGGCTCTGATCCCGGCCTCAGAGGCCCCAGTACCGGCCTTGCCTCAAGGCAGGCTCCGATGCCGGCCTCGCTGGCCCCAGCAGCGGCCTAACCCCTCGGCAGGCTCCAATCCCGGCCTCAGCGGCCCCAGCACTGGTCATGCCTCAAGGCAGGCTCCGATGCCGGCCTCGCTGGCCCCAGCACCGGCCTAACCCCTCGGCAGGCTCTTGTCCTGGCCTCGGAGGCCCCAGTACCGGCCTTGCCTCACGGCAGGCTCCGATGCCGGCCTCGCTGGCCCCAGCAGCGGCCTAACCCCTCGGCCGGCTCCGATCCCGGCCTCGGAGGCCCCAGCACTGGTCATGCCTCAAGGCAGGCTCCGATGCCGGCCTCGCTGGCCCCAGCACCGGCCTAACCCCTTGGCAGACTCTTATCCTGGCCTCGGAGGCCCCAGTACCGGCCTTGCCTCACGGCAGGCTCCGATGCCGGCCTCGCTGGCCCCAGCACCGGCCTAACCCCTCGGCATGCTCCGATCCCGGCCTCGGAGGCCCCAGCACTGGTCATGCCTCACGGCAGGCTCCGCTGCCGGCCTCGTTGGCCCCAGCACCGGCCTAACCCCTCGGCAAGCTCTTATCCTGGCCTCGGAGGCCCCAGTACCGGCCTTGCCTCATGGCAGGCTCCGATGCCGGCCTCGCTGGCCCCAGCACCGGCCTAATCCCTCGGCAGGCTCTTATCCTGGCCTCGAGGCCCCAGTACCGGCCTTGCCTCAAGGCAGGCTCCGATGCCGGCCTCACTGGCCCCAGCACTGGCCTGACCCCTCAGCAGGCTCTTATCCTGGCCTCGGAGGCCCCAGTACCAGCCTTGCCTCACGGCAGGCTCCGATGCTGGCCTCGCTGGACGCAGCAGCGGCCTAACCCCTCGGCAGGCTCCGATCCCGGCCTCAGAGGCCCCAGCACTGGTCATGCCTCAAGGCAGGCTCCGATGCCGGCCTCGCTGGCCCCAGCACCGGCCTAACCCCTTGGCAGGCTCTTATCCTGGCCTCTGAGGCCCCAGTACCGGCCTTGCCTCACGGCAGGCTCCGATGCCGGCCTCGCTGGCCCCAGCACCGGCCTAACCCCTCGGCATGCTCCGATCCCGGCCTCGGAGGCCCTAGCACTGGTCATGCCTCACGGCAGGCTCCGCTGCCGGCCTTGTTAGCCCCAGCACCGGCCTAACCCCTCGGCAAGCTCTTATCCTGGCCTCGGAGGCCCCAGTACCGGCCTTGCCTCACAGCAGGCTCCGATGCCGGCCTCGCTGGCCCCAGCACCGGCCTAACCCCTCGGCAGGCTCTTATCCTGACCTAGAGGCCCCAGTACCGGCCTTGCCTCACGGCAGGCTCCGATGCCGGCCTCGCTGGCCCCAGCAGCGGCCTAACCCCTCGGCAGGCTCCGATCCCGGCCTCGGAGGCCCCAGCACTGGTCATGCCTCAAGGCAGGCTCCGATGCCGGCCTCGCTGGCCCCAGCACCGGCCTAACCCCTTGGCAGACTCTTATCCTGGCCTCGGAGGCCCCAGTACCGGCCTTGCCTCACGGCAGGCTCCGATGCCGGCCTCGCTGGCCCCAGCACCGGCCTAACCCCGCGGCATGCTCCGATCCCGGCCTCGGAGGCCCCAGCACTGGTCATGCCTCACGGCAGGCTCCGCTGCCGGCCTCGTTGGCCCCAGCAGCGGCCTAACCCCTCGGCAAGCTCTTATCCTGGCCTCGGAGGCCCCAGTACCGGCCTTGCCTCACGGCAGGCTCCGATGCCGGCCTCGCTGGCCCCAGCACCGGCCTAAATCCCTCGGCAGGCTCTTATCCTGGCCTCGAGGCCCCAGTACCGGCCTTGCCTCAAGGCAGGCTCCGATGCCGGCCTCGCTGGCCCCAGCACCGGCCTAACCCCTCAGCAGGCTCTTATCCTGGCCTCGGAGGCCCCAGTACCGGCCTTGCCTCACGGCAGGCTCCGATGCCGGCCTCACTGGCCCCAGCAGCGGCCTAACCCCTTGGCAGGCTCCGATCCCGGCCTCAGAGGCCCCAGTACCGGCCTTGCCTCACGGCAGGCTCCGATGCCGGCCTCGATGGCCCCAGCAGCGGCCTAACCCCTCGGCAGGCTCCGATCCCGGCCTCAGCGGCCCCAGCACTGGTCATGCCTCACGGCAGGCTCCGATGCCGGCCTCGCTGGCCCCAGCACCGGCCTAACCCCTCGGCAGGCTCTTATCCTGGCCTCGGAGGCCCCAGTACCGGCCTTGCCTCACGGCAGGCTCCGATGCCGGCCTCGCTGGCCCCAGCACCGGCCTAACCCCGCGGCATGCTCCGATCCCGGCCTCGGAGGCCCCAGCACTGGTCATGCCTCACGGCAGGCTCCGCTGCCGGCCTCGTTGGCCCCAGCAGCGGCCTAACCCCTCGGCAAGCTCTTATCCTGGCCTCGGAGGCCCCAGTACCGGCCTTGCCTCACGGCAGGCTCCGATGCCGGCCTCGCTGGCCCCAGCACCGGCCTAAATCCCTCGGCAGGCTCTTATCCTGGCCTCGAGGCCCCAGTACCGGCCTTGCCTCAAGGCAGGCTCCGATGCCGGCCTCGCTGGCCCCAGCACCGGCCTAACCCCTCAGCAGGCTCTTATCCTGGCCTCGGAGGCCCCAGTACCGGCCTTGCCTCACGGCAGGCTCCGATGCCGGCCTCACTGGCCCCAGCAGCGGCCTAACCCCTTGGCAGGCTCCGATCCCGGCCTCAGAGGCCCCAGTACCGGCCTTGCCTCACGGCAGGCTCCGATGCCGGCCTCGATGGCCCCAGCAGCGGCCTAACCCCTCGGCAGGCTCCGATCCCGGCCTCAGCGGCCCCAGCACTGGTCATGCCTCACGGCAGGCTCCGATGCCGGCCTCGCTGGCCCCAGCACCGGCCTAACCCCTCGGCAGGCTCTTATCCTGGCCTCGGAGGCCCCAGTACCGGCCTTGCCTCACGGCAGGCTCCGATGCCGGCCTCGCTGGCCCCAGCAGCGGCCTAACCCCTTGGCAGGCTCCGATCCCGGCCTCAGAGGCCCCAGTACCGGCCTTGCCTCACGGCAGGCTCCGATGCCGGCCTCGCTGGCCCCAGCAGCGGCCTAACCCCTCGGCAGGCTCCGATCCCGGCCTCAGCGGCCCCAGCACTGGTCATGCCTCAAGGCAGGCTCCGATGCCGGCCTCGCTGGCCCCAGCACCGGCCTAACCCCTCGGCAAGCTCTTGTCCTGGCCTCGGAGGCCCCAGTACCAGCCTTGCCTCAAGGCAGGCTCCGATGCCGGCCTCACTGGCCCCAGCAGCGGCCTAACCCCTCGGCAGGCTCCGATCCCGGCCTCGGAGGCCCCAGCACTGGTCATGCCTCAAGGCAGGCTCCAATGCCGGCCTCGCTGGCCCCAGCACCGGCCTAATCCCTCAGCAGGCTCTTATCCTGGCCTCGGAGGCCCCAGCACCGGCCTAACCCCTCGGCAGGCTCTTATCCTGGCCTCGGAGGCCCAAGTACCGGCCTTGCCTCATGGCAGGCTCTGATGCCAGCCTCGCTGGCCCCAGCACCGGCCTAACCCCTCAGCAGGCTCCGGTCCCGTCCTCGGGGGCCCCAACACTGGCCTTGCCTCACGGCAGGCTCCGATGCCGGCCTCGCTGACCCCAGCACCGGCCTAACCCCTCAGCAAGTTCCGGACCCGACCTCGGAGGCCCTAGCACAAGCCTTGCATCATGGCAGGCTCCAATGCCGGCCTCGCTGGCCCCAGCATCGGTCTAACCCCTCTGCAGGTTCCGATCCTGGCCACGGAGGCCTCAGTAGTGGCCTTGCCTCACAGCAAGCTCAGATGTCGGCCACTGGCCCCAGCGCCCGCCTAACCCCTCAGCAGGTTCCGATCACTGTCTCTGTGGTTATTATTTCAAAGGTTCCAGTTGTAATGTATCAGATCTCTGCCTCCCCCGAATATTGGCCACTGGCATTGTCACTGCCTCCACTGTTTCAAATCCTTCCCAGGCTCTTTTTCCACTCTGAAAGTTGTCCAGTGTTCCTAAGCATGCGTGATGGTAGCATTCGACATTTAGTGTAATTTCTCCAAAAAAATAAAGTTGGTAAGATCCGGTTTCTGCTTCTCCTGAATACAAGTCTCCACCACCATCGCGAAGAACTCTTTCAACACCGCATTTCTCCTTGGTCTCCGCTAAACTCTCTCCTTATATGTGATGTCTGAGATTCTTAACAATATAGAGAAATAGCAGTCCTCTTTCACGGCGAATTTTTCCATAAGTTCCAGTGCATTTAGATAAGTTTTGTCTGCATCTCCAGTGTCCTGGCATCCATAACGGCTTTCTTACCACCTCTCCGATATTTTTCTTTATCTTTTTCTGTTCTGGGCCCGGTTTCTCCAGGGGTCTGGCGTGCTACTCGCAGTTCGGCCGGGACCCAGAGTCCCGCGACCCGGGCCCCATCTGGCGTGCCCAGCCCGCGACCCCCGCCCAGAACCCAGCGTCTTACTGGGTCCGGTTTCTCCAGGGGTCTGGCGTGCTACGTGCAGTTCGGCAGGGGCCCAGAGTCCCGCGACCCGGGCCCCATCTGGCGTGCCCAGCCCGCGACCCCCGCCCAGAACCCAGCGTCTTACTGGGTCCCGTTTCTCCAGGGGTCTGGCGTGCTACGTGCAGTTCGGCAGGGGCCCAGAGTCCCGCGACCCGGGCCCCATCTGGCGTGCCCAGCCCGCGACCCCCGCCCAGAACCCAGCGTCTTACTGGGTCCCGTTTCTCCAGGGGTCTGGCGTGCTACGCGCAGTTCGGCAGGGGCCCAGAGTCCCGCGACCCGGGCCCCATTAGGCGTGCCCCGCCCGCGACCCCCACCCAGAACCCAGCGTCTTACTGGGCCTGGTTTCTCCAGGGGTCTGGCGTGCTACGCGCAGTTCGGCCCGGGGCCCAGGGTCCCGCGACCCAGGCCCCGGCTTTTGTGCGCCGCGCGCAACCCCTGCCCAGAACCCAGCGTCTTACTGGGCCTGGTTTCTCCAGGGGTCTGGCGTGCTACGCACAGTTCTGCCTGGGGCCCAGAGTCCCGCGACCCGGGCCCCATCTGGCGTGCCCAGCCCGCGACCCCTGCCCAGAACCCAGCGTCTTACTGGGTCTGGTTTCTCCAGGGGTCTTTTTCATTCTTTTTGATCAAAGCATTGTTCCATGGAAACAAATGAATATGCATTGTCTTCAGACAGAAATACCCTGGGATATAATTTACTACACTGAAAAGTAAACAGTATTCCTATAACTGTAAGTGCATTGACTTACTGTGAACAGCTATATCAGAGTAAAACTGGATGGAATTTGCTGAAGAAAGGGATACTGATATTGTTGTTTGTTTTTGTCTGGGAAATGTTTTAAACTATAGAATATTTATAGAAATGCTACACATCACTACCCCAAATTCAAATTCATTTTTACACTGCCATACTTGACATATTTTAAAAATCAAACAAATTGTATATTTTAATGTTGAAGCTGAGACTAGTATTTAAATAAACACAACACATGAAGAATCAAAGAGTTAAGATTGAACATTAGAAGTTGGAAAGTAGAGTTCCTTGTACTGGGAGAAATAAAGTCAATGTGAAGTGGGGATGAGGGATGACTGTAGGAAACAAAGTGTATACTTAGGAGCTACATGGGAAGACACAAATTTAGATGTTCCAGAGGGTAGAAAGGTCAAGTAGATAATAAAGCTGGTCTGATAGACAATAGAGGAGAGGTAAGTGAGAAAGTGCAGATGGTAGAGCCATCTAGAGGAGGAGGATGAAGAATAATATGAATTAGGAGAAAGGAGAGAGAGTAGGAAAAATGAAGGAGAAGAAGGAGGAGAAAAAGAGGAGCAGGAGAAGAAAGAAGAAAAAGAGAATGCAGAGGAGGCAGAACAAAATAACACAAAGCTGTCTGGGGACACAATCTAAGTCTTGATGTCTTTTTGAACTTTCTGATCAGGAAAAAAAATGGGATAGAAAAAGAGCAGGTGGGATCAACAGGAACTGAGGGGAAATGTACCTTTGACGTTAATCTTCCATTCATGCCCAAGGCTGATTGTATTCTTTTCTAAACACCATGAGATGAATCCAAGCTATCATCAAGTATTGTTCTCTTGATAGGTATGAATGCTTAGGGTCACTGACCACTGATACGGAGTAAAGAATGGACCTTCCAGAAATGAGTTAACCACATTATTTAATTTGAAAGTCAATAAAGAAGTTCAGAATGCAGATTATTACAAAAAAAGGGTGTGGTGTGGTGTGGTAGAGAAACTTGAATAGTTTCTTATTAGAGGGAGTTGAGATAAGTTATAGCATTGGCCTACCAGATACTGGGGAAAAATATATCAGAAAGAAGGAGGGAGATGAGAGAAAAAAGGGAAAAAAATGATGAAGGAAACCAATATAAAAATAATTCCTTATATTTTATCTAAGATACAAAACTTCTTGAAAAAAGATCACTGGATATTTTATCAAAATACTTGTGCTGATATTTCGGTCCTTGTTGCTACTGAAATTTGTATTCTAGAAGTAATATCTGATCCTCAGTTTTCTCATACTTAAAATGGCATAATAATGTGGATTTAGTATGAAAATTCAGTCATATAATGAACATGAAATAGACTTATAAACTTATAAACTGGAAAGTGCTATAAAAGAATGCAGTATCATTATACTCTAATATAAATGGAAATTATGGCAGTATATATTTTTTGGGGGGGCTGGGTGCACAAATAGGCAGAGAGGAAACTGATTATCTAGTTGCATTCTCCTAATATATCATTTTCTCAGTACACAAACCATAAACATTTTTTTGGTGGGTTTGGGGATGAAACCCAGGGGCATTCAACCTCTGAGCTATATACCCCCTGCTCTACTATTTATTCTTTATTTTGAAATAGGGTCTGACTAAGTTGGATAGAGCCTCATTAAGTAGCTGAGGCTGTCCACAAACCACAATCCTCCAGTCTTAACCTCCCGAATGCTGGAAATATAAGCTTATGCCACCACGCCTGGCTTGTAAACATATTTTTAGTGGGTCTTCCCAAGGGAATCTTGCTTAGCTATAGTAAAAAAAAACATTTATTATTTATTGGTGCATTTTAGTCATACATCTTAATGGAGTATAAGATGGTAGAGACATACATGCACACACTTAGCACTTCATATAGTAAAAAAAATAAAAAGAATGATCAACATAAGGCTATATATCTAACCTTCTGTGGTTTTAGAATCTGAAAATTAAATGCTGGGTATTAATGAATACTCTGGAAGTGGCCTGTGTTGATAATAAATTTTCCTTCAACATTTGTAGTTACATTAATTCCCTGAAGGACTCAAATATTTAGTATAAAAAATTACCCATGCTGTTAGAGTAGCATTCAAACTGAAGTATGGCAGTTGTAATTTTTTCCCCCTAGAATTAAGTTGTCTGCCTGCTCCATCATCTGGGTTCTTCTGTATTATGTTTCACTTTTCTCATAATTGTTTGTGCTAGACTAAAATATCTTTTATTTTTCACATGTCAGGGAGCTAAATTCTTCATTTGCAGATTTATTCCTCAGGAATCTTCAGTTAGAATGTTAAATGTTTTGCAAGTGGAAGTAGAGTGCCATAAATTGTTGAAATCAAGTCGCTATAAATTATTATAACCCTAGCATAAAATTCCTCATCTTGTACTTTGAATTATTTGGCCATCAACTCTATGTACTTGGGTCAGTAAGCTGGATCCTAATGCCCTCTTGTGGGTTCCACTCCCTAAATGTCTTTCAAATCTCTATGCATCTTGCTGGCTCCATCGTTTATATGCTCTTTCACCTGTACAGTATTCTTCTCATTAGGCTCCTAGTTAGGAGTCCAGTGTTTTCAAACTTTAGCTAGCCTATTAATTATCTTAAGACACTTATGTCCAAGGTCACACTTTTAGAAATTACAACTCATTGAGTTGGTTTTGGGGTTTGGGAATTAAGTGTTTCCACTTTCCCAAGTGATTCAGATGCAGGTGTTCATAGATCATACCCTGAGAAACACTTTCGTTGATTGCCTAATCTAATGCAGCACTTCTTACCAACCCTTGCTAGAGTTATTTTCATTGCAGCACTCTGATTATCTTCCACAAAGCACTCATCAGGTCTTCTTTCTACCATGAAAATGCAGTTGGCAAGGGCAGGGTCTGCCTATCTTATTCACCCCAGCATCTCCAGCTCCAAGCTTCATCATGGCACAGACATATAATCCCCAACTCACCATGGTTCCACCTATGAATTTTGAACTTTACAGTAGTGTGAAACAATACACATCTAGTAGAAATCACACTCTGAATTTTTCTCCTTTTCCCAGTGGAGTTAGATGTGATGCCATACACTCTTGTGATTCTAGGTAGTGGCAGAGAACCATAGTTCTCTTTCATCCATGTAGTGCTGAGATTAACAATGGATACACTACAGTGGATTTTTGAATGCTTTGACATTCAGGAGGTTAGGCATATTAAATGCATGTTGACTATTTTCTACATGTGGTAGGTTTATCTAGATGTAACACCATCAGAAGTCACAAAGGAGCCGGGCGTGGTGGCGCACGCTTGTAATCTCAGCATTCGGGAGGCTGAGACCTGGAGGATCGTGGTTCGTGGACAGCCTCAGCTACTACTTAGTGAGGGCCTCTGCAACTCAGTGAGACCCAGTTTCAAAATAAAGAATAAAAAATAGGGCAGGGGGTGTAGCCTGGAGGTCAAATGCCCCTGGGTTCCATCCCCAGACTCGCAAAAGAAAAAAAAAAAAAAAAAAAAAAAAGAAGTCACAAAGCAGGTGCTGCAGTTCTCCGTTAAGTATTTTATGACTACATGAATGATTGAATAGATTGGTCAAGGCACTGGTTATCCCTGGTCTTCGGTATACCCTTCCCACATTTTCAGAGCTAATTTTCAAAATGGCATTTCTGACCACATTCTTTTCTACCATAAAATACCATCATGTCTGGACAACTTACAGGAACAAATATAATTTCCTTTACACAAGGTAAAAAACCTTTCACAATCTCACCAATTTTCTTACAGTCTCATTTGTTATCCCCAATCTCCTTTCATCTTTAGCTGTATCATTCTTTCAACATTAATTTGCTTTGAATTATGCTGTCTTTTTGCCTGGAATAAGGGCTGGCTGGGTGGTGTGTGCATTTATGTCTACACATGTGTTTTTACCCCATTATGAGGTATAAGTACAATGCACCAATACATACATACGTACATACATACATACATACATACATACATACATTTCACCCAAACTTTACTTAAATTCCTATTCTTCTAAATTTTAGATTCAAATGTTTTATCTTTGATGTATGCTCTCATTGTTTTTATTTATTTATTTTTACTTTTGGTGCTCCATTTTGCTCTTTTCATGACATTATTAAGACATATTCTATATTATTATTATTATTTGTGTTATTAGGGATGGGATCCAGGGGCATTCTACCCCCGAGCTAAACCTCTAGCCCTATTTTTTATTCTTTATTTTGAAACATGGTCTCACTGAGTTGCAAAGGGCCTCACTAAATAGCTGAGGCTGTCCACAAACAGCGATCCTCCTGTTTCAGCCTCCCAAATGCTGGGATTACAAGCATGCACCACCACACCCGGCTTCTCTATAGTATTTTATGTCTTTCATTTTTGTATATCAGAGTTCTAGGATAATATCTGTCACATGGTAAATATTTAGTAAATAATTCTTCAAGAAAGAATTTATAAAATGTACCTTTTCCCTTAGAATTGAGAATGGGGATAGGGAAAATCAGACAATTTGAGATCTTGGGTAGCAACCTTACTATTAATATTTATTTTAGTGGAATCATAAAGAAAGAGAAAAAAGAGAGACTTAAGGTACTGAAAGCCTCTAAAAACATATGTTTTATTTACCTATTTGGTCCAGTGCCTGGAATTTTTAGCATTAAATGTTCTTTTCTTTATGGCTTTAAGGATATTTCATCAGTCTGTGCAATCAGTAATGGGGTTT
The DNA here is from genome assembly GCF_963383645.1 of Muscardinus avellanarius. Taxonomy (NCBI): domain Eukaryota; kingdom Metazoa; phylum Chordata; class Mammalia; order Rodentia; family Gliridae; genus Muscardinus; species Muscardinus avellanarius. The sequence continues at coordinate 102,977,901 of NC_137791.1, read as the reverse complement.
TGGTTCTGTGATTTGGCCAGCTAATGGAGAGAAAGGTAAACTTTGAAGGTAGAAGGAAAGGTTACCTTGCAGGATTGATTAGTGCACTGAAATGGCAGATCCAACTCAATCCATGTGACAAATGGCAGAACTAGGTCTCTGAACTTTCACTGGTGACTTTTATCACATAATACCAATTATAATCCATTCAACCACCCATTTATTAATTATCTCTTATATAATTACCTATAAAGCTAGGAGAGGAACAAACAGAAGAAACTGATAAATAAGTCAGAACCCAGATATTCTTAGAAGTAGTAACACAAAGTACCTTTGAAGGTAGAGTAAGAAAAGTCTGTGTAAGAGAGCTTTACAACTAAGTTTCTGCTGAGGCACAGTGATATAGTAGAACTGAACTTTTTGAATGAGATCTCAAGTCGTCAAAAAATTTATAAAGATTAGCTCTCTTAAAATGGGCCCATATTTCTTCAATATCAGATTCCTGCTGTCGGATATTTTTTTCTAGATTAGAAACTATGCGTTCATTTTTGGAATGATCATCTTCTAAGAGCGAGATTCTGTTCTCCATGTGGTCTAATCAGTTGTTTGTGCTTTGAATTGAGGCCTTTACTTCATTAATTGCATCCTTTATCTCCTTTTGGCTCTCGCTGAATTCTTTTCGAAGCACCTCTATTATTTCTACAGTTATTTTCCTGATTTGATCTTCTAGAAATCTCTGATTTTCTGTTTTATCGGGTTCTGATGTTGTGGGGTTGTGGGCATTCATTGCTCCAGTATTATTCCTCTTTCCCATGATTTCGGAAGTTTGTGCCTTCTCTGGGTTCTTCCCTTGGGTCACTATGACTTCACTTAAGGTGCTCTGGATCTCGAGTCAGTAGTATCTCAGACCCCACTACTCCTTTACTGGGTTGTATCACAGAGTCTCCAACCCAGAGAGTTGATAGAGGCTGCTTTAGACTGTGGGGGGTGCCAGGTTGCACGTTCTCCTATGGTGTGATATCTTTGCCACCGCCACTCCCCCACTGGGTCAAGTCCCAGGGAGTACAGTACTGAGATTTCTCCTCTGTGGCC